>NC_041333.1:36500101-36550101 GCF_004354835.1 Perca flavescens | reverse complement strand
AAAGAGCTCTCCAGCAAGTGTAGTATCACACTTGCGTAAGGTTGGAGGGCGCGGAGAAACATGTTTTTAGACCCTAGTATGGCTCCAAAACTATGGACTAAGTCTTTTATAAGACCAGGAGTTTTCAAGGATTGTTTAAGTGGGGTCATATTAGTCAATAATCAGTCAGGGGGGCCTTGGGGGCATTTTATTAGAATACAGCATAGGAAATCTGCTTAGAAATATAGAAACTATTGGATAGGATAGAACAACACCATGTTATTCTGCTAAATAGAACATCAAATTCATTATTAATTGTACTCGTTTCCATTTTAAAAAGAATAATTGTATATCTGAATACAATACACATTTGCTATAGGTTCAGTTACCGCATGAGGACAGTCGTCATGGAAACATTAATTGGTCATGTGACAGGGCTGGGAAAGGTTGGTTAGAACAGGCAGCCAAGTGATACTCTGATCCAATGGAAATGACAACTTTCACATTGACAGCACTCTAGCTCAATGGTTTGGGGGGTGGGGGGGCACCGGGGGGCCAATCATATTTCAGGACGAGCCAGTGCCACCCCCCCTTCTTGCCACGCCTCTATATTAGACCCCAAAAAGTCCTCCAAACCAGTAAAATGCCTGTTTTTGTCAAAGGAGTCTGGTGGCTTTGAAGACAGCAGAGATAACAGCTTCAGTTCCCCGTCGTAAAGGGCTGTCTGACAGCAAAGTAAAGAGGTGAAAATATTCCAAATACAGCGTACACTAAAATATAGATGTAAAATATGTATATATCGGTCCTCCTGCCTGCTTGTCCAAACTGGTGGCTTCCCGACCTCCGTCTACTGTAGCTAATGCACTAACTACGGAGAAGCAGCTCATACAACCATCCAAACTATGCCTTCAAGTCCTAGACTTCAACTGTTAAAATACACATATTTAATCAATTACCAGTGGTTTCTATTGACCCAAAACAGTTTAGTTTTGTAAGATTGGTCCTTTCCTTTCAAAGCCCAGACTAAATGAATTAATTGAAAACGTAGAAAAGCGAAGACCAATAACCTTGAAACAATAATCCAATGCAAATGGTGCTAGATAATTTTTTCTTGGGTAAGAAAACATAATATGCAGATCCCTTTTCATTTCACGGGCGCAGGAATACTTATTCCATCTTTTGTCCGTGTACTGCAGCTCTGACCCTTGCAAACCTCTTACAGCTCTTCGTCTTGGACACTCGCACTGTGGGTGATGCAGGAATTGCAGGCTTATTGCGGCTTATACTTCTGCAGGCATTGTGAGTCACTCTGGATAAGTTAGTTAAACGACTCAAGTGTGAAGCTTTTCCAGGACTTTTTTTTGTGTAATGGTTGCATAGAGCTTTGGAATAAAGTCCTGCAGTGACAGGAGACAAGAATGAGAGTAGAGTAGTCGAGTTGAACTGAAGATGCCAGAATGAAATGAAAGTGGATTTACAATAAAAAAAAAATAAGACCATCGTAGAAATATACAACAAGAAACAAAATGCACATATCTCTGTGTGTCAGTTTGAATGGACGACCGACATCTGTGATGTTTTAGGATTTGCGCAACACATGACGAAATATGTTGCAAGAGCAGCACTTTAATGCATAGCTATGTATTTTACAAGCTCTGTCTGCTAACGCACACGCACGCACATGCACACACACACACACACGCACGCACACGCACACGCACACACACACACACACACACACACACACACACACATCAGCTGTGCATGAGTCAGCAAAAGGTCTGTCCCGTCCTTTACATCTATTCTGGAAAACACACTCACACTATTACACTGTATTACTGTGTGTTAACTACACAATATCTGTGCATGTGGGCGCACACACACACACACACACACACACACACTTAATCAGACCACATCAGGGATTGGGGCATTAGAAATTCCATTACAGACGACCTACCTGAGTTTCTCGGGGAAGCAGGAAGTTCTCAGTTGGAGTCAGTCCTCTTATGGTTGAATTCGCATTCCAGTCACATCGCCGGCCTCGGGGGTTACAGCCGGATGACAAGCTAACAAGGGCAGCCTCCGTCCTGCAAGAGAGGCGGAGAAAGAGGGGGAGGAGGAGAGGAAGGAGAGAGGGAGGAAGGAGTGCACGAATGGGATGGAGAAAGCAAGAAAGAAAATGTCAACATGTTGCATCATTAATTCATTAGTATTCCTTTAGCTTCTGTCCCTCCTGTCACTTCCCCGCCCCTCCCTCTCTCTTTCTCTCTTTCTCTCTCTCTCTATTCATTTCCTCTCCCCCATTCTCTCGCCTCTCTTGCCCTCCCTTTGGGGCTGCTCTGCTTCTTTTCCCTTTTTTCAGACTTCCTAAGTAGGACGTCCAGGGAGAATCCAGAGCCAGTAGTAGTTTTACGGAGACGCAAATCTCGGCAATAGGAATACAAACAGGCTATAGATGGATCAAACTTTGAAGTTGAAGAGATTGGCTTTTGTCCCATGTAAAAACGCAGTGAAATGGCAGTGAGAGCATCTCGTCTTCTAGTCTTCTGGTAGTTTTTATGGAGATGCAAATTTTGGCAGTAAGAAAACAAATACTGATGAATCAGATTTTTAAATTGCAGACATGGACTATTACTCCTTAGCTAAAAAAAGGAGACTTTTTGCATCAGTAATTGTAAAGGATCACCTTTTAGCATCTTTCGCCCAGGAGACCGGGGTTCTTGTCCCGTTCTTGTCCTGCGTTAGACTGGGTAAACCCAGCCCGATCTGCCGGCGATTTGATTTCTCCCTGCAGCTGAGGCTGGAAACCTGGACGTTTATCTATCCTGCTTCCATTACAAATTTGCGGGGACCAATCACAAACTGGCTTATCCACCTGGCGCGCTACTGGCGGGTTTAACACGATGACGACTTTGTTTACGTTCAACAAGTGGGCCACTGAAGCACAGCAACCCGTTCATGCCGCTGTCGCTGTTATGTCACCCAGGACGTTGCTCTGATTGGTTGAAGGACTATCCAATTGCGTACAGAGTCATTTGAACTATGCCCGTTGATCACGCCTCTCGTGCAGTACAAAATACAGAGCAGACTCCCCAGACTAATGTTCAATCTTAAAAGATTGATCTTGGTCTGCTTATAGCCAGAGTAGTCCCGCGTGTTACTGA
Source organism: Perca flavescens (assembly GCF_004354835.1). Lineage (NCBI taxonomy): Eukaryota > Metazoa > Chordata > Actinopteri > Perciformes > Percidae > Perca > Perca flavescens. The sequence continues at coordinate 36,546,955 of NC_041333.1, read as the reverse complement.
AACGTACACTTTGTAACCCCAACCAGTGGTTGGCAACCACGATCTGTTCTAAAACCTAACTGTCCCGTTCTTGTGCGGCATGGCAGTTAAACGTGTGTCCCGACCCAGTGCGTCAAAAAGTGACGCTAAAACACTAGACGCTTAAACACTAGATGCTCAAGGAGACATTTTACTTTGGTAACGCTAAATCCTCAGGTTTATCGGCATTTCTTTACAACCAATCACAATTGTGTAAGAGCCGGACGGAGCAACGCTGCCTCTGCAAAATAGCCTCGGGAAGGAACTTGTTTTGGTGGAACGTGTACGTTCAAAAGTTGTTTCAGTGGTGCGAGAGAAAAGTCAGATTGGACAGATAGTCTAGCTAGCTGTCTGGAATTACCCGGCGGAGATCTGAGGAGCAGTTAACCATAGTCTTCACAAATCCACCAGAGGTTAGAACGCCAACACAAGGAAAGCCCAAGGCAACATTGGGCGGAATTTCCAGGGGGCAACGGAGCAATCCCGGAAGTGAAAGGTCGTGGATATAGACTACTATTTAGATCAGTGGTTCCCAACCTTTTTTCCTTGGCGCCCCCTACTCATGTCTAAGAAAAGCTGAGCCCCCCGAAACCTAAGTTGAGGTAACTCTCGAGATAGAGCCTTACTTTCTTTTTTGATACAGAGGAGTTATCAGCACTGTTACGTTTCTCCGCCATGTTTCATTCATAAAATAGTGATGCCGTGACGGCAGGAAAAACGAGGATACAACAGAATATAAAGTTTTTATATAGACTTTTGTATACATTATATATTCTAGTGTATTATCATAATTTCTTTAACATGTGTAAATATTTTTTTTTTCCTCAACCTCAAACCAAATAAAGACTTGCGCCCCCCCTGTGATCTTTGCCGCCCCCCCTGGGGGTGCCCGGACCCCAGGTTGGGAACCACTGATTTAGATCAATCAATTTATCGTTATTAGTCCTTTATTATATAAAGTAAAACCTATCTGATTGCAGCTTGTTAAATGTGAATATTTTTCTAGTTCAGACATTAGAGGGTGTCCTCTTCTGACATTTCATACAACAAACAACTAATCGATTCATCAGGAAAATAGTCCACACATCATTCGAGAATGAAAATAACCTTTAGTTGCAGCCCTAACAAATACTCAAAAATGCTTTTTTTGGCATTTTTTGCCAACATTTGGGAGTCAGTCCTTCAGTGAGTGAGGGTTTTGTGAAGAGCCGCTGACATTTACATCCAAGAATCAACAATCGTTGGGGGATCCATCCATCAGCGAGCGGGTTTACAGTTTTCTGCAGAGACAAGATGTGTTTTGAGTAAGTGGCACGACTCTCGCTTCTCACAGCTAGAAAAAAAAACACTCTTTCTTCCCTGTGTTCCTCATTACTCCGTCCACCTACACATTGTAACCCACAGCCGATTGTTCATGCTTGCACTCTTGGGTTTCTCCTAAGGCATTCTGGGAAAAATGCAAGAAAGCGCTAAGTGAAGTTGACGAGGAAGGTTGAGGCAAAGTGGGTACACTAAAAGAAAAAAACAAAAAAATCACTATATTTCTTCACAGAAGAGCTCCTGGAACACATTGAACATCACAGACGGATATGTAACGTTGCGCCAACAAAGCGCCTGAAGGTGGAAGTTTGATGTCAGCGTGGTGTGGGTGTAGCGTAGGTGACTGTTTTTCTATCGGAGGAATACTTACATCACACTCTATGCGTTGGAAAATGTATTTCTTTCTCTACTACATTTTTGGCATTTGAAGAAATCCCACTTTCTTAATTCATTAACTTGCATTGGTTTCAGGCCCGCAGGGATGCTCTTCTGTTTACTTTAGTTCATTTAGTTTGCACGGCAATGAAGGAAAAAAAAAATTATTAATAGTAGTAAGGTAATTAAACAAGGTGATAAAATGCAGCCACAACAGAAGGACACAGCACAAAACACAATTTGTGCGGCAGAGATAAATGACAGAGCTGTAATAACAGCAGCTTTAAAACCAAAAAGAAAAATGAACAAGAATTATTCTTTAGATTTCCATTCCTAACTTTTTAATATAGACTTTTTCTGAGACTTCTTTGTAGCAACAATTGGGTCAAAATTGCTTTTAAAAATGCTTAAAAATAAATGGACTTTAGTATATAGAGGTTACTGACTCATGGTCAACTCCAACTACTAAAACAGCGCGTGTTACTGTTATGAGCTATTATCCTGCCCTGTGTCCTAAATATTACGTTTTCATACAAACAGAATGCATTCACAATTGTGTTTCAAGGGGAAACATATTTTGTCCCAAAACACCTTCTTTTTCTTTTCTTTTTTTACGTATCACAAGTACGTTTCTAACAAAAGATGAGTCCAACAAATACGGCACTGTCAGTTCTTTTGTATCAGAAAATATGGGATGTTGAAAAAAAGCAACAGAAATTAAAAAAAAAAAAAAAAAACAACAAAACGTTGGCAAAAGCACTAAAAAGGATGAAAAAAAGACAGGGTTGTATGAGCTGGATCGAATCTGGGATTAGGTACTGCCAAATTGTCTCATTGATTGGCTGCCAACCATCAAAAAAGAATCCTTTGGAAGTTCAGAGGCAAAGGCCAAAAAATAGGACAATTCATTTATTTGTTTTTTTACGCCATCCAACCATCCTGTGGCTGTCCCTGTAAACCACTGTTCGATAAAGACAAATATGTCTTACAGCTCCAAGGGAATGCTTGTAAAATTTTCAGCTCGTTTTCAAATGGGATATATGGATCTCTGCAGGGAAACGTTCTTAGCACTACGATAACAAAAGGAGAATACCTGCCGAAATAAACGCTGGGGCTGCCCCCTCCGTTCAGACACAAAGATGCCCTTTCAATCTCAGGAGGGAGTTCAGCACCCTCCTCCCTGACTGGGTTACACCAGCAGCTGTCAAGTGTCATGTATGATTACGGAGGAGCTGCCACTGCTGCAATGAACAGGGTCTGAGCAGGGGACTGTTGTACGGTATGGTGCTGTGACGCTGCCCGCATGGAGGGCCCAGACCAGAGCACATGCAGCTGATGCTGCTAGAGTCAGGTTTCACAGCAGAGAGAGAGAGAGAGAGAGAGAGAGAGAGAGAGATTCCCAGATCTCTCTCTATTGCTTTGGCAATATTGTTATTTCTGACATTCATGCCAATAAAGTAATTTGTATTGAATTGAGAGAGAGAGAAAGAGAAAGAGAAAGAGAGAGAGAGAGAGAGAGAGAGAGAGAGAGAGGTCATTTACATAAACCTTAAAAATGTATGTAAATGTTTCCCTGTACTATGTGCTTTAGCAATACTTCATGTCAATATAGTCACGCTAAGAAACCCTCTGTGAATTGAAATGAGAGATAGATAGAGAGAGAAAGAGAGAGAGACAGAGAGACAGAGAGAGATAGATAGAGAGAGAGAGAGAGAGAGAGAGAGAAATAGATAGAGACAGAGAGTCAGAGAGAGGGATAGCGAGAGAGAAAGAGAGAGAGACAGAGATTTATTTTTATTTTTACAAAATCACTTTATTTTACATATTTTTAATTTGTACAGTTTAACAATGAAATAAAGTGCTAATGCATTAAAATCTCAGTTTTTGTTTAAAAATACTTTAAAAACAATAGAGGTGCTATGACACTGCCAGCATAGAGAGACCAGAACAAAGGAAATGCAACTGGTGGTGCAGAGAGAGAGAGAAAGAGAGAGAGAGAGAGGGGAGATTCATGCGGAGGAAGATTTGATTCTTCCATGGTGATCGGCTTAAATTTCAACCTTTTAACCATTTATCCTAAAAAAAAAAAAAAGGAGGGAAAGACAAAAAGCAGGAAAGAAAGACACAAAGATAGAAGGAAGGAAGAAAGAAAGATTGATAGAAAGCGTGCTCCTGTTTGCTCCTGACTACATTTACTAACCAGCCTTTAATAAACTGATTACCCAAAATGCCGAGCACACACCGGGCCTGTTCCAGTCTCTTTATGATCGACAGCGTGATCGTTAAAGTGTTATTAGGGCGAGTCGCTGAATGCTAACGAGACTTATGAGGCTTGTTTCTGTTTTTAAAATAATCAAGAAAATGTAATTAGCGTCATAAAAATGTTGTTGGTCGCTCATAAAAACGCTGGACAAACCACACGGGGGCCCAATATTTGCTAATGGCAAAGTATGTGTCAGACCATTCTGAATTTATGTGACAAACACAGGACGCACGCACACACACACACACACACACACACACACACACACACACACACACACACACACACACACACACACACACAGAAGGGGGCTCACACTATCATACACACTGCAGTGTTGCTGAGTCCATGTTACAGAGGGATTATTCTAATGAGCTGTGTATATTGTGTATACAGTGGTTTTAGTAGAGATTTTGTATGTGGGAGGAACAAATCTCTTACCTTGTATGCACCGACAGTGTGTGTGTGTGTGTGTGTGTGTGTGTGTGTGTGTGGCCGCTCCATCTGGGTTTAGCATGTGGCTGTTGGTTTGTGTGTTCGCAACTTTGTTTTACGCATTATTTCAAAGTGATTTCTTGTGCGTTGCTTTGCGTCTACTAAAATGGAATGTCACATGTATGTGTTTTTAGCGTGTCCGTTGTTTACATGCATCCATGCAATCACAGATCCGCAATTAGTTTTATTTATTTATTAGTTCTGATGTCTGGTATTGTTGTACTATAATACCAGTTCAAGTTCAGCCGAAGGGAATTATTTTAACATGTGCAAGAGAGTGCATCGCTCTTGTGCTTAAAGAAACTCAAACCCACCGGTGGACAACGGGAAACAAACAAAACTGCATTTAAAAAAAAATACATAACATTATCAAATTAGCGATGATGCAGATGTGACTATGCCTGCAACAAGCAAATAAGACTAATTTATGCGATGCAACACTGTTTAAAAGGTGCCCTGCCACACGTATTTCATGACTTTGTGGTAATGTCTGAAGTTCTACCATGGACTCTAACATTTTTTGTGGAAAAAAATGCCTTGGTTACCTTGTTTCAAGCCATTCTAGCGTGGTATATAAAGCCTTCAGGAAGACTCGGCTCAATTTCTGCCAGTTCTCATTAATATTCAACGAGCTAAGCTGTTTGAATATGATTGGCTAACAGCTAGCCAATGACAGCCTGGCTATCAGCATCCTTTACCCAGCCCAACTTGGCGAGCTCATGAATATGAATGAGCTCAGGCAACACCACGTCAGACTGACCAGCTTTTGTGATTGGTCTGATTTCTCCGCTTATTTCTTTTCAGTGGCTTTTCAGTGGCTACTGAAACTTTCACATTCACCACATAACACAAACACATATGGACCTAACATATTTCATAAAATGCAAGGAAATAGGAAAAAACGGTTTTGTATGGCAGGGCACCTTTAAAAAATGCATAAAGTAGTCTATGTTCAAAGCTATGTAAGCAGAATATGTGTGTTCCTTTTAGGGGGTTTTGCTCATTGCACATCTAAGCTATAAGTAAAAGAAATATCAATGGAAATGAAGATGTGAAAAACGGACATCATCGACAGCTTTTACATTAACCAACTATCTAACTACTGCATAATGTATGTTTGCTCCATACAGGTAACTCCATCTTGAATAAAGTGCCATCTCTATCTAAAGCTTAAGGTCTGTCAGCAGCCAGAACACTGCACTCCTCAGTCTGCACTTATGTCTTCTTTACATTGACATTACATCCCTGAGAAATCGGAAAGGAAACATGAGTGAAAAGCTAGCACAGACGTGTGGTTATCTATATGACGGACATGTGAAGGGGCTCCGAGGCCTTTAACCCCCCGCACAAGGCTCCTTCCTGATCCGATCAGGTTTCCAGGAAGCTCTATTGACTGGATGTCAATAGGCGTATTGTTTAGTCAGCAGCTTTAGTCAACAGAGCATACTGGGAAACGTGATCTGCTTATAACTGCCTGACTTACACAGTCAACGTGTCCATATGAACCCTTGTTCACACACAAGATCTTTTCAAAGACCATGTGGACACAGCACTGCTCCTCATGGAATCAGCGGGTCGATGCATTGAAGGGAGCTTTCTCGTAAAACAAACTCAAGTTGTTCACGGTTACTCACCCAAACGTCTTGCGTAAGGTTCAACAAACGCTTTCTTTCCTCATGAAATAATTGCAAAGCCAATTCTTTGTGGTAAACCTGTTTAGTTGACATCCATGTTCAACACATTCACAACAACACATTCGTATGATATCAACGTACGTACGCAGCAATTTGTATGATACCGTAACAAAATTAGGGCAACATGATGTTCACCCTCCTGTTGTCTTCGAGTCAATTTTGACCCATCCGTCCTTTGATCCAATCATTCATCCATCATCCGTCCATCTCCCCACCCATGTATTCACACATCCATCCATTCATGAATCTGTGCATCCATTAATCTGTCTACCATCTACCATCCCATTCTTTATCCCTCCATCTAGCCAAGCATCAATTATTTCTATAAATCTATCCTCCTATTATATACCCACCCACCTACCCATCTATCCATCCATCCATCCATCCCCCATGCGCTTCAGTCTCATATACAGCAGCTCACTTCATATGGGGCATACACCCATCAATACGTGGAAAACATGCGTATCTATGTACAAATAATTCATGAGAACAGCCCGCCAAGTTTATGAGCTCGCCTCTTTTGCGTGTCAAACATTTGACATGAAAAGTTACTGAGCAGCAGCTTCTTTTTATGAGAAGCTGAGATTGGTCGATCATAGATATGACCTAAGACTGTAAGACTGTTAATCTGTTGACGGATCATGCATTGTATGGAACATTTAATGCACAGGCTCAGGGGTCATTTACAGTGCTCTGTGGGAAAGGTTAGCCTCATGAAAGAGGGAAGAGATTAGTTGAATCAATCCTGCCATGTTGCGATCTGTATCATAATAGGAGGGTTGTACAGAACGACTTTTAGACTAAAGTTACAAAAGATAGTGAATTCCGGTCGAACAAATAAGATTTCCTTGAAAAGATGCAGTTTAAAATACAGGAATATATCAAATTCAATCCGATTGCTAAGAGTCAATCACTTCACAGAGACTAAAATACGAGGGTAATATGATTGTATCAGAATTAAAGGTGCAATATGTAATATTGTGTGTAATACTGGCAGCTAGCTGTTAAAATAGTTACTGCACTACCAATTCAAAATACTGGAGAGTCGTCTCCCCCGCCCCCTCCTGCTCAGACTCGAAGTTCAAGGGGGTTGCCAGGCTGAGACCGCAGCATTCACAACAATGTTGCTAGACGCTTTTCTCACATAGCCAGACATTACTCCACAGCACAGCCGAGTAGCTAACGGTAGATGCTAGTCTCACATAGCCAGACATTACTCCACAGCACAGCAGAGTAGCTAACGGTAGATGCTAGTCTCACATAGCCAGACATTACTCCACAGCACAGCGGAGTAGCTAACGTTAGATGCTGGCTATATTGACAGTCATAAAAGCCCGTGCTCACGTGGAGCTCTGTAACCAACTAACAGACACACTTTTTCGGCTTAAAATTACAGTATGAACCGCTAAAAACACAACAACCTCACTGTTCTCTCCACACGCCAGTCAGGCACACTTCCTCGGCTTAGAATTACAATACGAAACGCTAAAAATACCACTACCTTGCCGACGGAACACACTTCATTGGCTTAGAATTACGGCAACAATCGCTAAACACACTGCAAACTCATAGTCCTCTCTTTCCGATTTACAGCCCCCCTCTCGTGGCTTAAAATAACTCACCGTTGTCGGCTCCAGCCGCTGAACTACACATTGTAAACAGCCATGGGCTGCTTGCCTGGTCATCCTGGTAACGTTAACAGTTAGCAGGGTTAGCATGGCGGCGTTAGCCAGGACCAGTCGGGATCACTTTACTGGCTATGTCTCAATTGTTTTTGCGAGTAACCAACTCGGTTACTCTAGCTATATAATTCAATGTGAGTACACAAATGTTGAAATGACAAAAAATGCCCATCCCTAGTAGCTGTGATAAATTAGCATGAAGCTAATGCTTACCTGTTCAGGGGAAAATAAGCCAACTCTGCGTCCTTTTGGGCTCTAAGCTGTCTCCATCTTTCAAATACATCTCCAATATTTACGTGGGGGTTGTTACGTCTCTGGTCCCGCAACTGTTAGAAACATGCTGTTTTCATTTTTTTATGTCATGTAGAATCTATCTCCGTTGATCCTGTTTGTTTGTTTGCTGCTTTCATGGCTGTACTACCGTTACAGCTGTAGCGTGCTGGGTTTACGTTTTTACAGGTATATCTGGCAACCCGGCCTGCCTGTCAAACTGGGCCGTTGATAACAACACACAGATCAAAACATAAACATAAATTCCGTCACGGAATGTAAATTTCAAAAAGAAAAAATACTGAAATTAGCATTGTTGTCAGAAAAGATAGTATTTCAGTTTAACATGTTTCCTTAATATCTGATGAGGCATTGGTGTCATTTTTGGATTTATTACAGTACAAATATTACATATTGGACCTTTAAGTAGGGCTGGGTACAGAATTTAACACATTTTAGGCATCGACAGAATCTCCTCTAAAAGTATCGACAATCAAAAAATGCCTCGTCATGCAGTACCCAATTTCAATACCTAAGGAGTAAATCTCATCAGCGTCCGTGAGCCAATCAGCACGCGGCATGCGTCTACCAAGATCTAATAATGTCTGTGATTGGCTGTCTAACGTTACACGTTGTAGAGACACGCAGGAAAAACTCACAGAGACGGGGCTCACGTAGAAGGAGCGGAAAAATAAATGTAAAGTTTTGTGCCGTAATGTTGTCATTTATTTTTGTTTTATAAAAAAAATGTTATCGTTAAGGAGCCGGTATCAAAGTCACAGTACTGGTATCGGCACCAGTATTGAAACTATTTGAACAATACCCAGCCCTAGTATTCTGTCTCATCAGCTGCATCTGATTGTGTCAGCAGTTTGAGAAAACCACTCTGAATTTCTGTAGGGATCGTTTCCATAATGTTGTCAGTCACTCTGAATAACAATCTGAGCCTGTCAGTGGCAAAAACAGATGGTTCTCGGCTGCCGCTTAAAGCGTTTTCGCTCAATACTGGACCAACTTCAAAGATTTTTGTTCACATTAGTGAACAAAAATCGTGTGACAGGGTTGGGTATCGTTTGGATTTTTACGATTCCGATGCCGAACCGGTACTTTTAAAACGATTGCGATTCCTAAACCGATTCTTGAAAAACTGAAACATGACATCAAAGATGTAATATGTTCACTAGCGATCACGTGCAGCGAATGGTTAATGTGCTTTTACGTCCGTTTTGGTTAGCCCAGAGGGGAATATATGGCATTTTAAAAGTAGCTCTACATTTACGGTGGCTAGCTAATGGTAGACTACAGAGAAAGGGTGATATTTTTACCTCTGTTTCAGAGTGACAGAGGGAAAATATTTCATTCGACACATTACCCAAACCTACTTATAGACACCAATGCATAGGACAAAAAAAAAGGTTCCAGGTTCTAAAATACCAAAATTAGCTTTTACAGTGTCTAGTTTAAAATCCAAAATGGCTCCTTTTTACACTTTTGTAAATCACCGGTCCATTATTTGAGTTCACAGTACAAACTGGGAAACCGTAGATGATCAATATTCTCCTTCAATATAACCAAGAGTCAGTCACATATCTTGAGGTTTGTTTTTGTCCTCAAGGTCTTTCTTCCCCTCGTCTCCTGTTTCCTCAGCTGTGTCCTTGTCTCCTCGCAGAGGATCTTCTATCGTCCATGTGCGTCCGCCTGCAGTCGGCTGTCAGTGCAGACTGATGGTCGGGCGTTTGATCCCGTCGGAGTTTGATTGCCAGGGTCTTGTTATCTGTCATCCCAGCGACGGGGAAACTCAATCTCGGTTTCAGCCACAAAATTGTTTCCCCGGGCAACGCCCCTCGCCGTGGAAACAATGTGTAAAGTGGATCCTCTGTCGCCGCATTCAATCCAATGACCTGCCATCTGTCAGCGCCAGTGTGTGTGTGTGTTTGTGTGAAGATAGTGTAGGAGGGAACAATTGTGTGTGTAGATGGAAGTGTGTGTGTGTGTGTGTGAGAGTGTGTGTAAGACAGATAGTGAGTGTGAATATGCTTATGTCATTTATTAGTAGTCACTGTTGTGACGGCTCCTAGGCCTCAAGACCTATTAAGTCCCTTTGGTTGCTGGGATCTGGGGATTGGCTAATAAGGATTGATGATTGACACGTGTCCATAAATAGGAGTGTCTGGGCAGTCTCTCTCTCTCTCTCTCTCTCTCTCTCTCTCTCTCTCTCTCTCTCTCTCCCTCCTCAAGGTTGTTTGGTTTTTGGGTTGGGTTACTTTAGCGTTCTAACATTGCTACACCTACACACATCCATACACTACACACATTACTGCTAAAACTGATAGCACGTTTACTTTTGTTTATTTAAATGCATTGGATTTAATTGAGGAAACGTGTGTTCTCCACATTTTGTCATGACACTGTCAGTGTGTGTGAGTGTGTGAGTGTGTGTGTGTGGACATTATGATTGCATGTATCTCTGCATGCATGGTTTTTTTCTGTGTGAACCAGGGTATGTGTGTGTGTGTGTGTGTGTGTGTGTGTGTCTGTGTTGAGCCCGACCACTCTTATCTCAGTATGCCACATTATCACGTAAACTCATGGTTCCCAAAATGGGGGCCAGGAACCCACAAAAGGGTCACAGGATGAATCTCAGGAGGTTAGGCAAATACCAAAAACGTGTGCCATAAAATTATGTCTTTGTTATTAATTAATAAAAAAATGTTGGGGGGAATTCTATGCATCGATTTTGAAAATCGGTAGGGCTTGAATCGCGATTTGAATATGTTCACACCCCAACTTACCATCCACCCTGCCCACCTCCCTGCAACTCCTGTGTAGTTTAATGATGTAGCGCTTATTAAAAATGATATTCTTTGCACTTTATGTATATCTTTGATACCCTTAAATTTAGTTGTATGTGCCTTTTTGGTCTATTTTCTTTTAATTCATGTTTGGTCCGTTTGCAGTATCTGTATTGTGTCGATAGTACTCTGTTCTGCTCTACATTTGCAGGACATCTCGGTTTGATTACCATTGTACCTTATAATTTGTCGCTTCTACCTCCATGTTTGGAAAATGTAATGAACAGATTGTGGGGAAAAATAAATACAAATAAATGTAGCGCTTCATAAATCGCAAAAAGTCCAGCCAGCGATTATGTTTTTCATCACATCGTGATCTAGGAAAAATATTTAGTACAGGGCTCTTATCATATCACCATATCGATTTATATTGATATATTGCCCAGCCCTAGTACTCTATAAATGTAATTTCTAGGGGTCAAAGAAAACAAATGCTGGTGATGAGACTGTTCAGATAACAGGCCACAGCTGCTGGTACATTTCAGAGTATACTATAGGAGGTATGTGCACTATATTGCCAGAAACATGGATCATTGTATCATAAAAAATGTGTTCTTTAGAAGATTAAGAACATGTTCGCCTGACCCCACAGACTATAATCTAGAGCACCTGTCAAACTCAAGGCCCGCGGGCCAAATCCGGCCCTTTGCAGATTTAAATCCGGCTCGTATATATCAATTTGGGTTCACAATAGATTTTGGCACCACCTATAGTTGTGCGCCAAACCAAAAACACAGGAAAGTGTTTTTTTAAACTGCAATTACCTGACATTTAAAGCAGACATACGGCAGATTTGCCGACTCTGAGAATCAGAAATTCCCCCAGAAGAAGCAGAGAGAGAGTTTTCATATTCAGGCTGTGAAATAAAAAAAATGTATCGTTGCTTTTCTTGATTTGCTAAATTCTACGACGGCTAAGGGACTCTTTTGATGACTTTCGTAGGGCTTCAACAAACATGTGTCAACAAACATGCGACAAAAAGCATACAAAAATGTCGGAAAAAGCAACAAATTTACTAAAAAGGTGACAAATGTCTGAGAAAGCCACAAAAAAAGTCTGAACAAAAATAAAATAAACTCTCTATGTCTGGCCCTTGGTGTGATTCTCTTTTTCCAGTGTGGCCCTTAGTGAAAATGAGTTTGACCCCCCTTGATCTAGACCCTCCTCCAGGGGTCCAGGTTAGGAGTACATTACTGTGGCAGCCTGAACAAGCCCACATTTTCCTGCCTCCTCTGTATTATAAGTAGACTTGAGCGCAGTGTCACAGCTGGAGACCGAGCAGGCCCCCCACTGTGAATCCAAAAGACATCTGTCCTCACTGAGATCGTGATGTGCTCGGTGTATAACTAATAACTTAATCTCCATGTTTTTTTCCCCCCCCTCTGCGTTTCCTTTCCTTTTCTTCCCTCGCTCATCTCATTCATTTCCTCGGGCCCAACCAACTTCGTTCGTTTCTATATTTCCTTCATCCTTCTCTCTGGGGCGGAAACAAATTATTATTTTAACCCTTGTGTTGTCTTCTCGTCGACCACAAACTTGTTGTCCTGGGTCAAAATTGAAAATGAACTTTTTTGTTGTATTTTCGACGAGATTGTTTTTTTTAAACGTTTTTGTCACTTTTTTCAACATTTCTTTTAATTCATGGTCAATAAACCTAATGTATATGACATTATACTTCATTTTTGAAAATAGCAGAAATTATATATTATTTCGTCTAAAAGTTAAGATCAAAGAATGTTGAGTGGATCACAGACTGGTCCATGTCAAAGGCTAGTCAGGATACTGTTTTGAAACCATTTAAACTATTATTTTTGGGCAATTTGGTTGAAAGAAACCTATATTTCTGATATAAAAAAAGAAATTTGACCGGAGGAAAATACTAGGGTCAATTGTCGATTAATCTGTGGATTATTTTCTCCATTCAAAGTTTGTTGTTTGGTTTCTAAAATGTCAGAAAATGGTGAAAAATGTGGATCAGTGTTTCCCCAAAAAGCCCGAGATGATGTCCTCAAATGTCTTGTTTTGTCCACAACTCAAAGATATTCAGTTTACTGTCACAGAGGAGAGAAGACACTAGAATATATTTAGACATAACAAGCTGGAATCAGAGAAAGTTAAAAAAAAAAAATCTTGAAAAAATGACCCAAATCAATCGCATATTTATTTATGTAGGATTCTCGTAGGGTACAGATTTGATCATTGGCAAATTATCAAAGATTTTTTTATCAATATTAATAAAGTTATGAATATGGTTATTAATAACTTTATGAAATCGGCAGACAATCAAAACGGGGCACCACCCTGCAAGTCAGGGACCAATAATCAAACTGTGGAACAGTCTCATTTCTGTGGTAATCCTTTAAAAAGGAGATAAAGAAAGGGGTGAATCCAAGCACGGACCTGATCGACCAGCAATTATTACAACAAGTACACAAAACAATCACAAGCAACTGCTAATTAAGTATAATAAGATTTATTAACATCACAATTATCAGTAGCTAATCAATAATCCTTCAATAATAAACTTATATATCTATTACAATATCACAACCAAAACAAAGCAAAAACAAAGCAGCATGGACACGTGTCTGTGTGAGTGTGTGTGTGAGAGAGAGTGAGTGAAAAAGGAGGGGCGGTGTCGAAATGTAGTTCTAACGCAAAAACAACTCCAAAAATGGCTACTCCTGTGAGCTGCACAAAACTATTTAGCCTCAAGAGGGCGGTAGTGGTGCTGGGTGCACGGAGAGGGGCCGAAGAAGCCGGGGGGTTGCTAGGCAACGCGCTCGCTTAGCCTAGTATGCTAGGTCATGTGTTAGCTCTGTACAAGGTGATGCCGACTCCACGTGTGAAGCTAGCACCGTTAGCTCGGGTGTAGGTGTATGTGTGTGTGTGTGTGTATAATTAGTAAAAGGAGACAGGGTAAAGAAGGGAAAACACTCTGATCTTCCATCCATCCATTCCATCCATCCATCTTCGTCCGCTTATCCGGTGTCGGGTCGCGGGGGGAGCAGCTCCAGCAGGGGACCCCAAACTTCCCTTTCCCGAGCAACATTAACCAGCTCCGACTGGGGGATCCCGAGGCGTTCCCAGGCCAGGTTGGAGATATAATCCCTCCACCTAGTCCTGGGTCTTCCCCGAGGCCTCCTCCCAGCTGGACGTGCCTGGAACACCTCCCTAGGGAGGCGCCCAGGGGGCATCCTTACCAGATGCCCGAACCACCTCAACTGGCTCCTTTCGACGCAAAGGAGCAGCGGCTCTACTCCGAGCTCCTCACGGATGAGTGAGCTTCTCACCCTATCTCTAAGGGAGACGCCAGCCACCCTCCTGAGGAAACCCATTTCAGCCGCTTGTACCCTGGATCTCGTTCTTTCGGTCATGACCCAGCCTTCATGACCATAGGTGAGGGTAGGAACGAAAACTGACCGGTAGATCGAGAGCTTTGCCTTCTGGCTAAGCTCTCTTTTCGTCACAACGGTGCGATAGATTGAATGCAATACCGCACCCGCTGCGCCCGATTCTCCGACCAATCTCCCGCTCCATTGTCCCCTCACTCGCGAACACAACCCCAAGATACTTGAACTCCTTCACTTGGGGTAAGGACTCATTCCCTACCTGGAGAAGGCATTCCATCGGTTTCCTGCTGAGAACCATGGCCTCAGATTTAGAGGTGCTGATCCTCATCCCAACCGCTTCACACTCGGTTGCGAACCCGATCCAGTGAGTGCTGAAGGTCGCAGGCCGATGATGCCATCAGGACCACATCATCTGCAAAGAGCAGCGATGAGATCCCCAGCCCACCAAACTGCAACCCCTCCCCACCCCGACTACGCCTCGATATCCTGTCCATAAATACTACAAACAGGATTGGTGACAAAGCGCAGCCCTGGCGGAGGCCAACCCTCACCTGAAAAGAGTCCGACTTACTACCGAGAACCCGGACACAGCTCTCGCTTTGGTTGTACAGAGATTGGATGGCCCTGAGAAGAGACCCCCTCACCCCATACTCCCGCAGCACCTCCCACAGTATCTCCCGGGGACCCGGTCATACGCCTTCTCCAAATCCACAAAACACATGTAGACCCGGTTGGGCATACTCCCAGGCTCCCTCCAGGATCCTTGCGAGTGAAGAGCTGGTCCGTTGTTCCACGACCAGGACGGAATCCGCATTGTTCCTCCTCAACCCGAGGTTCGACTATTGGCGAACCCTCCTTTCCAGCACCTTGGAGTAGACTTTACCAGGGAGGCTGAGAAGTGTGATACCCCTATAATTGGCACACACCCTCTGGTCCCCCTTTTTAAAAGGGGAACCACCACCCCAGTCTGCCACTCCTTTGGCACCGTCCCCAGACTTCCACGCAATGTTGAAAAGGCGTGTCAACCAGGACAGCCCCTCCACACCCAGAGCCTTGAGCATTTCTGGACGGATCTCATCAATCCCCGGGGCTTTGCCACTGTGTAGTTGTTTGACTACATCAGTGACTTCCGCCTGGGAAATCGACGACAATCCCCCATTATCCTCCAGCTCTGCCTCTAACATAGAGGGCGTATTAGTCGGATTCAGGAGTTCTGCAAAGTGCTCCTTCCACCGCCCTATTACCTCCTCAGTTGAGGTCAACAGTGTCCCATCCTTACTGTACACAGCTTGGATGGTTCCCCGCTTCCCCCTCCTGAGGTGGCGAACAGTTTTCTCTGATCTTAGTTATCGATAATGACCCGCCCCCCTCAGCTACTCCGGTCTGGACCACACGTGTAGTTAGGACAGACTGAGACTTTTGACTTACTGAGGGAAACTTTGGTCATTATAACCACTCCAGTGGCTAACAGCTGATTTCGCGATTCTATTGCAGACACTAATTGAAACTCCGTGAAAGGAGTGATTAAGCAGGTAGCGCTAATGGTTTTAATCAGCTACTTAACACAACATCAACAGTACCATGATCTATTGATACATTCACAGAACAGATTAATGATCACATATGGACCAGTACATGATTAAATCAGATGACCTTAATGGCAACAAGTGGTAGCGAACCCTTTGCTCATTAATAAACACACTACTTATCTCTGCCCAGACGTAAGCCTTCTTACGGTGTGTTCAGTCCGTTTGTTTCTGTCCATAGATTTCCACAGAAATGAAACAGACGAATCCCCTGGCGCTCGTCAGCAGCTACGGAGAAACTTCCTCCAAAAAGGCGGCAAGGGGAAAGTTTAGTCGACTTTGAGAAGAAAACGTTGTTTCCTTCTCACTGCAGATATGAAAACACTGGTGCGTTTTCAAGGATCTACCGAAATAAAATCCACTTTCTCCAGAAAATGGAAGTTCAGCACAAGCGCTTGCGCGCTCCCCTCAGCAACGGATTTGCAATGGAAGACGAGGATTTTCCTAGGATCAGGCTTTTTATAGGTTAAGACCCCCTGCTGTGTTTATGGTCCCGCTGAACCAATAGGAAGACTCGAAACTCTTGAAAGGGTGAAGACTACAATCTTGTAGTTCTTTAACTTCCTGCCAGTTGTGAGGAGTTTCCCTTCTGGCTGGCACTTTCGCATGGAGGTGTGAATTACCCTGGCTTTGGGGTTTACATGCAGGCCAAGATTCCTTTGTCTCTGAGCACATGTGTGTCCTGTATCCAGAGGTCAGTTTAATCTGAGGCCTTTTGGTTAAAATCATTTATTACTACTCCGTGTCACCTCCTACTGTGCAATATGCCATTTCTATTCATCCGCACCTTACTCCTCTGTATATCTGTATGCATATATTTTTTATCTTGGTTTACAATAAAGGTGTTTATAGTGTAAATATTACTATTATGATTATAACTCTTATTCTATTTCTTATAATACTTTTTGTGTATGTTTTCCTATGTCTATTTAACTTGTATTTGTGTTAGCCTGATGTGTGTGGATATGTCTTTTGAGCTACTATAAGAAGGGAATTTCCCCAGTGTGGTAATAAAGTCTGTCTTATCTTATTATCAAAATAGTTGGTGATTGATTTAATGGTTGACAACTAATCCATCCATCTTTGCAGCTTTACTTCCCTCCTTTTGTTGCCCCTCCTGTGTACTCCTTTCCTTCCTTTCCTCCCTTATCTCCTGTTCTCTCATAGATCTACATGCATCTCCCACTTTTTTCCTTCTCCATCCCATCTTTTCCTACCTCCTTCCCTCACCTCCTCCTCCCATTTCCCCCGCTTGTCCTTTTTACCTCTATATTCCTCATTGCATGTCTCTCACCCTTTTTCCTCCCAATCCCCTCTCGCCCACACACCTCTCCCCCATGACTTATAACAGATAAGTAAGGAGCTATCTTAAGCTCTGCTCTTCTTCCTAGAAAGTAATTTGGCTGTGGGTCGGTAAGTCACCCCCCCCAACTGTCACCCGGCAACCGCCTTTATCACCAGGCGGCCATCTATCTCCTCCTCCTCCTGGTTAAATCCCTCTGCTGCCCGACACACACACACACACACACACACACACACACACACACACACACACACACACACACACACACACACAGTAATTTAAGATAAACAGGCAAATATTTTGACGTATGAAGTGTATGTTGTTGCACATACATACCAGAATACACACATATATATACACACACACACACAATGATTTTTCAGACTGTGTCCTCTTATCAGTCCAGACAGACAGAGGCAGACAGCCACTAAATCGCCACACTAGCATTGGTGAAAACGTGTGTGTGTGTGTGTGTGTGTGTGTGTACTGGTTTTATGTAATTGCATGAACATGCCCTGTGTATCTCGTTTAAATATCTCCGTGTGCGTGTGTGTGTGTGTGTGTGTGTGTGTGTGTGTGTTAGTGTCCCTGTGTGTGCGTGTGTATTTGGAGTTTCCAGCTGTACTGCAAATAATGTTAGCACAGCCGGCTCAGGGCTTAGGCATCAAGAACACAGCTGGGCAGGAAACAATGCAGCGATGAAGATGGGATGAGGAGAACGACAAAGAAATGATGGAGAGAGGGAGGTACAGGGGGAACAGACAGAGAGAAAAAAACAGAGAAGAGAGGGAAAGGAAAAAAAACAAAACAGTAAAAAGAAAGCAGTGAGCGATGGCAGCGGAGGTAGCGAGGGAGGTCGACTTTAATGCACTATTCTGCATTCAGGTTGTTGCTGGAGGCTTTTTGGAAACCCCTGCACACTGTGTCTATTACTCTGGTAAAAGGGCAAACACAACAGCAGCTACAATGGCGCGCCTCTGACTACAAATCTCATTACACTGACCCTTTTCAGTGACGACCCCATGCCTGCTCAAAGCGTTTCAGCACGCTGTCAGACCACAGGCAAGCTCCGTTAACTCTGTCCCGCCTGAGCCAGGCGCAACGGGACAGAGAGAGACTACCTTATTTAACTCAACAATTCAACTTTAAAGACATCTGCATGAACAAGGCACTGAGTATCTTCCATTTAACCAGCTGCCAGGGTTGGGTACTGAGACCCGGTACTAACATGGCACCGGTGTAAACGACGTCATTTAACGGACCGAATAGCAACGTGGATTTTGGTGCCTCATGTTTTGGTGCCACCTACTGTAAATGCCTGCCGCTGCTCTCCAATGCCCCGTAGGTTCTGTTTGAATATCTTGGCACAAATGTAATTCCATACAAACCCGTTCTCACTCCGAACTCATGAAATACGGACGCTTAGGCAGTGGCTGTCAGCGTGAGATACGATGCCAAAATAACCCTTCTGGCATCTGTATGGACAGCGCGTAACTTGAAGCTCTAGAAGAAGAAAAAAATCGCTCTAGTAAAAATGTGGGCATCACTATACAGAAAGCTGAGTTTGTTCTGAACATTTTGATAAGAAACACATGGGGATCAGTTTTATGCAAATACCAGTCCTTCCAGAAAAATGCCGAGTTTTTTTGTGATTGTTGCGGGCAAAAATCCTTGATTATGCGGCACATTTTATTCAAAAATGAGATGGAATATGCTATATGATATTTATGCAATTTCATGCGATGAAATTGCGGGAACTTGCAAAAACCGCGGTTTGATGAAAAAGAGAAAAAAAAGTGATTGAGTGGAGTTATTTTTTGAAGACAATTTGTTGGGGCATTTTAGGCCTTTATTTATAGGACAGCTGAGGAGAGAGAGAGAGAGAGAGAGAGAGAGAGAGAGAGAGAGAGAGAGAGAGAGAATGACATGCAGCAAAGGGTCGAGGAGCAAACCTGTGTATATGGGTGCGCGCTCTACCAGGTGAGCTACCCAGGTGCCCAAGAGTGGAGTTATGTAAAAATAAAAATAAAAAAAGAAGGTGCTGTGTCATACACACACACACACAATGAAAAAAAATACAGTACTGGGGAGATTAAAGTTTACAAAAAAGAAGACTGTGTCGTTCTTTTCAAAGGTGCAACATTAAGAACAGTATAATAGCCCTTAGTTATGGATTAATGCAACACACACACACACACACACACACACACACACACACACACACACACCTTAATACAGGCTAGAGATCCCCAGGCTGTTGGCAGAAGTCTGCATTTGTTAAATTAATTTGCCCGGATAATTTTATCATTACATTATAGGTCTAAACTTTGGCTGATACAGAGTCTGTGTCTTCTCCTGGCGCTGCATTATCAGTGTGGATCTCTTCTAATCAGGCCCAGTGTTCTCATGAGAAGTTAAAGGAGCTCATTAAGTTGCCCAAATTCAGAATGTGATATTTCTTCTAATCCTAATTGAATGGCTTTTTGGAGATTAAAAACCTTTTGTGCTATCGCCGTCTTGGGGAAGTGTTCTCCAGATTTGAACCCTCTGGTTGTCTTCCTGTAGACCACGCAACTTTTAGTTTTTCTGGGTCAAAACGTAAAGTTAAAACCTCCAGACACTTTTGTGGTGTTTGGTGTTTTAAGCCCCCGATGTCACCTGCCAGGCAGCGCTGCCTCGAGGGCACTAGGATTAGGCAACGGTTAGGGTTAGGTGCCTTGAAGTCGACGGTCGCAGCGCTGCCTTGAAGTCAACCTTTGGGGCTTAAAACACCACCAACCCACTTTTCTCACTTTTCAGATTTTTTGGACATTTTTGTTGGTTTTATTCCCTACATTTCTGTCACTTATTTTAGTGTTCTTTAATCATTTTTTTCTCTTCAAGTGCTATAAAATTAAATAAAACACCCAAATTCAATGAAAGTAGTGAACTGATCAGTTATTACTTGTGAACAGCGCTGTATGGAACCATCCACGTTATTTTTTTTGGACAATTTGGTTGAAGGAAACCCAAATTTCTGATATAGAAACTTTTTGAAAATGAAAACATCAGGAGGGTTAATATATTTTCAAATGAACAGCAGGGCATCTTATATAAATGTGTTTTGGGATCATGGTAGCCTTTTCAACAGGAATTCTTGGCTTCGCCCAAAAAAACAGTAAAGAGGGGTTTTCCATCCGCAGCCCTTCAGTAATAATGTCATGAACGTTTACACTGAATGGAGCCGTACTGTATTCATTCATTCATTCATTCACATTTTCATTTTCAGGTCTTTTCACTTGGCCTTTTCTGCCTCCTAAATGTGTTTTTAACCCTCCTGTTGGCTCAAATTTGAGCGTTTTCAAAGTTTCTATATTAGAAATTTGGGTTTCTTGGGTGCCTGGGTAGCTCACCTGGTAGAGCGCACGCCCATGTACAGAGTGTTTACTTTGGTAAAGTGTGGCAAAAAAATTTGGAAGAAGAGTCAAAAAACATTGGAAAAACGCCCCAAAAAAACGTCTGAAGAAGTGGCAAAAACATTGGAGAAATACGGCAAAAAAATTTGGAAGAAGTGGCAAATATTTTGTAAAATTGCCCCCAAAAAACGTCGGAAGAAGTGGCAAAAACACTGGAGAAATGCGGCAAAAAAACATCAGAAGAAATGGCAAAAATTTTGGAAAAAAGGGCCAAAAAATGTCGGAAGAAGTTCCAAAAACTTTGGAAAAATGCACCAAAAAAACATCATAAAAACGTGCCACAAGAATGTGGAAAAAAAAAAAGGAAAAAAAAATAAAAGTTAGTTTCCAACTTTTACCCGAAAGGACAAGTTACATGGTCGAGGGGACAACAACACTAAATAGTGAAGGAAGAGGTAAGATCAGCCTGAAGTTATGAAGTAATGAATGCAGGATGTGCATTGCACATCCATGCACCCATGTTAATTTTGGGTTTGGTTGAAAGAAACCCTAATTTCTGATATATATATAAAAAAAAAAAAAAAAAAAAAAAAAAAAATGCTTAATGCTGACTAATTTATTCTAAACTACAGGAGCAGCAGTCATGAACAGTACCACCAAGTTGTTTTGCAGAGGAGGAAGCTAAGAAAACATCAATTAGCCTTCCTTTATCCATTTATCCTGTTCAGAGGCCAAACCTGCTGCCAGCTGCTGCTGTCAGGAGAATCGACATGCGGAAGATGAAGAGCACGAGTGTGACAGACTCTGCGTGTAGCCTGGACCCACACAGAAAAGACACAACGCGCTGTTGTTTTGCTGCCTGCTGCACTGGAAAAGGTACTAGACGGCTGATTTGCTGTCTTCTGTCTCCAATCAGAACACTGAACGACGCCACCTGACCTCTGCCTCCCGTCTTCCTTTCGTTTCCCGTTCTCTCTCTCTCTCTCTCTCTCTCTCCATCTTGTCTGAACGGCGTGCAAAAAATGGCAGAACAACCATCAGCCTCCACCTCTCCCCTCCTTATTTTCTTGTCTCCGTCTTCCTCTATTTTCCTGCTCCCTTTTCCCATTCAACCTGTCATCTCATCTTCTTCGCATTTTCTGAAAAAGCTGCCAGTAAAAACGCTTTTTATGCGGCTGTAAAGTCTGGCATTGCCGGTCTGGCTAGTCCACACGCTATTCCGTGATGGGAGATAAAACGTGCACTTTTTTTATTTTTCCGGGCGTTGTGGTCGTCTTTTTCCGTCACCTCTGTCGCTTTTCCCCAAAGGTTTTTTTTTTTTTTTCACTTCTTACCGATGTTTTTGTCACATTTTTCCTGCGCTTTTTTTGGATGATTTTGTTTCTTCCCCATGCTTTTTCAAGCCATTTCCGACATTTTTGTCACACTCTCCAACGTTCTTTTATCATTTTCCTTCTCTCCAAATGCTAGAAAATGGAATAAGACACCCAAATTCAATCAAAGTACTGAGCTGATCTTTTATTGCACTTGTGAAGAGTGATGGTTGAATGGAACCATCCATGTTATTTATTTTGACAATTTTGGTTGAAAGAAACCCAAATATCTGATATGGAAACTTTTTGAATATGGGTCAAATTTGACCCCGAGGACAACAGGAGGGTTAAGCGTTCGTCCCGACCCAAAACGTCAAAAAGGAGACCTTTTGTGTCAGTAACAAAAGGCAAAGGCGCCTGACCAATGCGCTTTGTGATGCCCTGGGGGTGAGAATGTGTTGCGTGTGTGTGGTTGTGTGTGTGTGTGTGTGTGTGTGTGTGTGTGTAAAAAATCTTTCCTTTTAGGTTTTGGGGTTTTGTGGGTGGGCCAACGCTTTCTCCAACATTCACTATCCAGCCAAGCCAGAAAGATTCGGTTTTAGCTTCCCCCCCCCCCACAATATCTGATAAGAAGGTGAAAAAGGTGACGTCCCCTCCCTTTTTGTCTCTACTTTGACATTCTTTGTCTCCGTGCTACTCCGGCGTTCTCTCTCTCTCTCCGCTTGCCACGCTGTTGTCAACATGTCTTCCTTATCACGCTTTGTGTTTAAGACGCTAATTAGCTCAGCAACAGTTAGCGCTGACACAGCACTGGAACGGACTGGCCGCCTTGCACACAGGAGAGTACACACACACACACACACACACATGCATGCACACACACACGCTCACACACACACGCTCATCTTCTATCAAAAGAACAGCCACTGCAGGACCTCTACAGTGGTTTCTCAAATGACTCTCCATGCTGAGTGTGTATGTGTGTGTGTGTGTGTGTGTGTGTGTGTGTGTGTGTGTGCTCTGGTATAATGACTTGCTGGATGCAGTGAGCTGCAGCTTTGCTTGGCTTTGAGGCAGAGATCTGATGAGGCTCTTTCTGCGTTGGACACCAGTGTATATTTAGCAGAGTTGCCTCTGTTTTCGTACAGCAGCAGCGGCATTTGCACGGAAGATGGAAAATTAAGACCGCATAATTTCTCATCAAGGGTCACAACTGCCTTTTTAACGGGAATACACGGTGTGCTCCGTCACCGGAGATGAAGCGGCCCCCAAGATCGCTTGAAATGTCCCACAATAGAGCTCATAACAGAGCCGGTCTATTTAAAGATAGCATTGCTGCTATCTCTTATCTCTTATTTGTACATTATGAGTGCTTAAACTAATATTTACAATACACAAGTTGGTTTAGTGTCAAGTGCAGTGGCAACATGTTACAATGTGGATAGTCCCCAAACCAAATCCTGCTTAGGGGCCCCAAAAGTCTAGGGCCGGGCCTGCATTTGTCCAAGGAGTCTCATTGAGATCGAGATCCGCATAGTGAGGCGGTCACGCAAAATCATCACCAGAATTAAAAGAAACACAAACGTTTTAAGACATGTATGACATTAACCTCTAGAGTTCCCTTAATAATGCAGTTGTTCTCAAACTTTTTTCATTTTTTTTTTAATGAATCATTTTTGATATATATATATATATATATATATATATATATATATATATAAATAATATAAAAAAAATATAAAAATCGGAGTGCTGTGTGGACTCGCCAGACCCTCCTCCGCAGCGCTGTGGAGGAAGGTCCAAAAAAACGTTTTTACTTGTTGGTGTTATGTTGTGAATGTGAACTGCTACCTCCTCTGCCAGCTCTAGCCACTGAACAGAAATAAGCAGAGAAATCTGACCAATCACAAAAGCTGGTCAGTCTGACATCATACTGCCTGAGCTCATTACTATTCATGAGCTCGCCCAGTTGCGCTAGATAAAGGATGCTGACAGCCAGGCTCTCATTGGCTAGCTGTTAGCCAATCAGAGTCAAGCAGCTTAGCTCGTTGAATATTAATGAGAACTGGCACAAATCGAGCCGAGTCTTCCTGCAGGCTTTCTATACCGCACTAGAATGGCTTGAAACAAGGTAACCAATGCATTTTTTCCACAAAAATTTTACACAGTCCATGGTAGAACTTCAGACATTTCCATAAAGTAATGAAATATGTGTGGCAGGGCACCTTTAAGCATTCAACAAATCAGTTTAGCACTGAAACCTACTAAAAAAGGACTCTGACACAATCCCATTTGGAGGCTCATTTCAACACCATAGGTGCAATCAATCACAGAGGAAAACCCACTGTGTCATCATTACAGACCAGTTCATTTAACTTCTCAATAAACCCAACAGTTTTCAGTAAAGCAGGATGGAAACGATAAAAAACCCAGCCAATTTGGAAACAAAGTTATGAAAGCTTTCGCTGCACATTGTGCGTGAGCTGTGCTCAACAATGTCTATCAGGTTATTTCATCATCATCAAAATGTAACAGGTTGTCCAGGCAAGGGACAGAGCCGTTCTCAGCTGAAGGGGCCGAAATCCTCTGGGGGACAAATGAATGAGCAGGTGTGGAGCGATTCATGGAAACGCTACTGATCCATGAAGAAGTTTAGTTTCCTTCTCTCTCTCTCTGTGAGGCCAGAGGTCACGTTTGAGTGTCCTGCTCAGGGACACTTAAGGACCTGCAGCTGAAGGGGTGTCCTCTGCTGTGGAGCTGCGTTCAATAATGTCTCATTTGCAGGCGCTTGAGTTTTGGTCCAACTCTTAGATTGATTAAATGTCCCCAAACTCTGTCAGCAGAACAGCAGTTACAAACCAGATCTGACTGGTTGTGCGCGTGTGTGTGTGTGTGTGTGTGTGTGTGTGTGTGTGTGTGTGAAAGAGAGAGAGAGAGAGAGAGAGAGAGAGAGAGAGAGAGAGAGAGAGAGAAAAAGAGAGAGAGATAGTCATAGCAGGATTTAAAGCATTCTGGCTTCATTCCTTACTGTTTATCTAGTATTCTATTAAGCAGAAATGACATGTATCCACTTAATGAAAACACCAAAACCACCCAAGTTTTTTTTGCTGTTGTTGCCATTCTTTCAACCTAAAGTGCTGGTCCTCATGAGGAAAGTGATAACTCCTGCCTACAGAGAGATGTATTGCACTGTAACTTTTAAATGTAGGTGTCATTGTGGATTCAAAGTTAAAAATATGGATCAGTGTTTCCCAAAAAGCCCAAGATGACCTCCTCAAAATGTCTTGTTTTGTCCCCAACTCAAAGATATTCAGTTTACCGTCACAGAGAGAAGACACTAGAACAATATTCACATTTAACAAGCTGACATCAGAGAATGTTTTCATATTTTCTTCATAATAAAATGACTAAAACCGATAGCTGGTGACTAATTTAATAGTTGACAACTAAACGCTCCCACCACTAAATGGCTTTCTGTTGTTTGCAGTGAGTGCCATTTTAGATTGTACTATATAATGCTATAGCCCATATGCATATGCGGCACTTCAGTTGCACTGCAGTTATAACTGGATTCATATGATAACGTTTCCTTGTTTACCCAGCCAATAATTACTTCAAACCCATCGCAATCTTTAATACTGAGGCCGCGTTTCAGTTACGCGAACCGGCCCGAGTGTGCAATATACTGTAGCCTTGAGTGAATCTATAACCGCAGACCCGTGCTCTGTAATTATGTTAATGCGTCATGCATTATTAACATGCTTGAGCATCCTCTTATCAGGTTCTTTAGCAATATCCCTGGCTGATTGTGTGGGCTGAGCCAAACAACAGGGGCATTTCATCTGGCTGTTAGCTGCTGGAGTCACTCTCTTCCACTCACTGGCTGCCAAAGCAGGGATTTAGATACATTTTCTAATTTCTTATTTAAATCCCTGGATTTTAACCAATGGCGAGACTGGACAAAGAGGGTCAGCCCTATCTTCCCACAGCCCTATGTTCCCACAGCCCTATGTTCCCACAGCCCAATGGTCCCACAGCCCTATGTTCCCACATCCCAATGGTCCCACAGCCCTATGTTCCCACATCCAAAAGCTCCCACAGCCCTATGTTCCCACAGCCCAATGGTCCCACAGCCCTATGTTCCCACATCCCAAAGGTCCCACAGCCCTATGTTCCCACAGCCCTATGGTCCCACAGCCCTATGTTCCCACATCCCAATGGTCCCACAGCCCTATGTTCCCACATCCCAAAGGTCCCACAGCCCAATGGTCCCACAGCCCTATGTTCTCACAGCCCAATGGTCCCACAGCCCTATGTTCCCAAATCCCAATGGTCCCACAGCCCTATGTTCCCACATCCCAATGTTCCCACAGCCCTATGTTCCCACATCCCAAAGGTCCCACAGCTCTATGTTCCCACATTTCTATGAATTTATTTTTCACTGAAAATTAGGCCCTATGTTCCCAAATTTCTAAGCTTTTTCTTAAAATTAGGTCCTATGTTCCTACAACCCTATGTTCCCACATTTCTAGGACATTTTCAAAATTAGGTCTTGTGTTCCTACATTTCCCTTCAAGTGTAAGGGTGGGTTAGGCGTTGGGCAAACATAGGGCCTAATTTGGGAAAAAAAATCTGGGAACACATGGCCTAATTTTGAAAGACATTTGAAAGACAAAGATCCACTCTCTCTCGGTTATCTTCCCACCTACAGAAGACTGCCTTCAGGTGTTTCTGTCCTTCAATATTTGAAGTTTGAAAACCCCAAAATGTAACAGTTATATTGATATTTTTCTTTCTCTCTCTTTTTTATTTCAGGTAAGGCAGGCTGCATTCTGGTAAACTCTTCTGCAACAATTTGTGCCTTTTCTGCATCCAGTTATGTTGAAAATGTCTTAATTTAGGCATACTCAGTTTGTTGTTATTATTATTAATAATGAATCTCCTGTATTGTTCAAAATGTTCTGCATATTCATAACATCCCACGTCTTTTGGGATGTTTTTGAGACCGTTTTAATATTTTTCATTCATCACCATGATATCTTGGAGGGGTTGCATTGGCCAGTTTGAATTATTGTAAAAACAACAGTGCGGCTGCAGGCGTGGCTTCTTATCTCCTTCCAAGGTCCTTGGAGGCCAACAGTATAGTTTTCCAATTTCAAGCATTACACACACACACGACTGAGTCCAGCTAGCTAACTAACACATCATTCATTCTCACAGCGTACAGCAGAGACTGCTGAATCTGCTGCTTCTTCTCTGTCTGCCACCTTGGCTTCTACCGTGCCTCTTTGCCGAGGTTGTAATGTTCTATTCAGTCCCTTCTATGGGGTGGTAGGAGTGAAGGGTAAAACATTACACGCAGTGGCTTGTAGAAAGAATGGCGCCAAACCAAAACGGAATAAATAAGTAATGAATAAGACACAACTCACTGGAGAAAATGCCGCTTTGTTTTCCTTCTGGTCAACAGTTTCTAAAAGTTTCAAGCAGCCGCATCCATAACTTTTTGCCGCTGACAGACAAGGAACAATACAACCAAAGGATGAAAATCAACATCAAAAACTGCTTTGACAGTAGTGGGAGAGACGAACAATTCGACAGTTACATTGCAAGTGCCGCCTGTCTTGTGTACATCTACATTTTAACTTAGACAGTGCTTCAGACGCCCTCACGGAGACTTGCGTTGCAGTCACTGCATTCTGTTTATACCCAGGTTTTGTGCTGGGCTAATACTGAACTCAACGCATTCTCATGAACCGGTTTGTATGATATCTTACGAAATCAGGCGACCGATCTGATGATTCTCTGTTTTTCTCTGTTTAATTATTAACTGATTAATCGAGAAAGTGAATAATAGATAAATGGCTGTATACCAAGTGCTCCATGAAACGAGTCCATCAATCTATCAAAGATCAAAAGGTTGATGAATTAGATAGAGTTAGAACATTATTGCTGCACTTTTCTTTCTAGTTCTGGTAAACAAATGAAGCTGAATTCGGCATCCCTTTTCGGCCATGATAAGACATGGAACGCCCGTCCATACATCCGTCGTCTTCTGCTTATCCGGGGTCGGGTCGCGAATGCAGCAGCTCCAGCAATGTACCCCAAACTTCCCTTTCCTTAAGCCACATTAACCAGCTCTGACTGGGGTATCCTACGGTGTTCCCAGGCCAGGGTGGAGATATACAAATCCCTCCACCTAGTCCTGGGTCTTCCCCGAGGCCTCCTCCCAGCTGGACGTGCCTGGAACACCTCCCCAGGGAGGCGCCCAGGGGGCATCCTTACCAGATGCCCGAACCACCTCAACTGGCTTCTTTTAATACAAAGGAGCAGCGGCTCTACTCCGAGTTCCTCACGGATGACCGAGCTTCTCACCCTCTCTCTCAGGGAGAGCCAAACCACCTTCCGATAAATCCCATTTCGGCCGCTTGTACCCTGGATCTCGTTCTTTCGGTCATGACCCAGCCTTCATCACCAGAGGTGAGGGTAGGAACGAAAACTGACCAGTAGATCGAGAGCTTTGCCTTCTGGCTCAGCTCTCTATTCGTCACAACGGTGCAATAAAGTGTATGTAATACCGCCCCCCCGCTGCGCCGATTCTCTGGCCAATCTCCCGCTCCATTGTCCCCTCACTAGCGAACAAGACCCCAAGGTGAAACAGTCATTGTCAAAGCACTCTCCCATTGTTAAAATAGTGTTTACTTGAGCTGTAGTCTCTGCAGTGTTTTCCCCGTCTCAGTATCAGGTCCTTTGGATAGCAGCATCCGATTTAAATGGTTCAGACAATGGGGACTTGATTCCTTTCTGCTCTGCCTGGAGGAATAAAGAGATGAATTGGGTCTGAGCTCCAGTGATGAATAGGTGTCATGTCCAGGGGGCTGTGCAGGTACACCTAAGCTGCTTCAAGCCACACAAACAAGAGATAAGCTGCTGGCCTACAAGTCACCTCGGCTCAGGCTAAATTCATAAATTTACTTCTTATGGCAGCACTAACCTGGAGGGAGGAGGAGCAGAGCTGGGAGATGTTCAAACTCTGAACCAGATGGATTAAGTGGATCAGAAGTCTTTCGGTAGGATGTTAATCCACTACACTTTTTGTCAAATTCAGCGAATATCTCCTCACAGTCACCTGGTTCTCTATTTTCTGTGTCCGCTGAAAAAAATCCATTGGCATTGGCCTATTTTGATTATTGTAAATTATGCCTGTGTGTGAATGTGTTTGTAGAATTGTATATTCTGATGTTTTGCCTACCTGGTGCAATGCATCTCTCCTCATTTTCTTACAAGGTTAATGTTTGCATTGTCCCTGTAATTACATTACATAAAATTACATCACATTAGTTAATACATGCATCGGGCACATATGTGTTGACGAAGTGGAGCCATTGCTATCACGTAGTGATCCCTGCTGGAGCCCTGAGCTCCTGTAGTGAACCAGAATGTTGTGTAGTATGCTGTGTGAGTACTATTCACTGTGTGTACTGAAGCTCAGCCTCTGCGATTTCCTGCCAGGCTGTTCAATACGCTTTCCGAAAATGTCCACAACGCCTCCAACCTCGCTCATGAAACTCACCAGACACACTGCTCCAGGAGTACACTGTCTGCCGCTTGGCTCATCCTCCTCTTCACGCCTCCGCTTTTCCATTTCACCGTAATGACAAACAGCAACACAGCAGAGCGTGGACACAAAGTAGAAAACCCTTCGGAGCCATTAAGAGCTGGACACAGACAGGATGGAGAGTGTTTACAGCGAGCGAGCTGGCCTCTTCCTGCACTCCATCTGCGTTCCTCTGTCTTGCATTCCCCCCCTCCAACACTTCATCACTTTCTCTTGCCACTCTGCTCTCTGATTTCATCCGGCTTTCTCCATCACACACACACACACACACACACACACACACACACACACACACACACACACACACACACACATCTATTTACTGCGATAGTACTGTCTCTCTTTGTTCACATTTTCTCTTTTGGGACCTTTGCTCGTCTTTCATTTTAACCCATGACAGACTGATCTCATGAAGTGGCGTATATATGACAGGCCAATTTGTATGCCATTTTGGTGTGTTATCAAGACATATAATCGC
The DNA here is from genome assembly GCF_004354835.1 of Perca flavescens. Lineage (NCBI taxonomy): Eukaryota > Metazoa > Chordata > Actinopteri > Perciformes > Percidae > Perca > Perca flavescens. Next base: position 36,516,943 of record NC_041333.1, on the reverse strand, counting down.
TTTTTAGTGTGTTTATCAACGGCGTTTGTCCTCCATTGACTTACATAAACTTGCGATTGCGCGAATCTGTGGAGGGAGGCCGGTCGGGGTGGAAAATGGTTCGAACACAGGACTTTCACTCCTGTCCCGCGTGTCACGTTTCCTAAACCAAACCCGTCCACTGTATACGGCGCTCAAAACGCGTGCAGCTAACACGCCATTTGGCTTGAGAAAGTGGCGTGTATGTTTACGTCCGCTGTATACAGCATAGACATACACGCGGATAGTTCAAAATGCATACAGTTACCATGCCACTTGGCTTAAGAAAGTGGGCGTGCGTGTTAACGCAAAGTCATGATGTCACGTTGCCCATGAACAAGTTTGTATGATATCCTATGAAAACTTCTGCATAAACAACGCCTACGATATCCTACGGAAATTACGAAATCACGGCCACGGCCGGCTGCATGGAACCAAAAAAAATCTAAACCTAACATTTTTTGGTGTTTTGACTTTGAGTCCTTTTATTAATTTCAGTGAACATTTGTCATTTCAACGATAGCACTGTATTGATAATACTTGCCCTTTGTTATTACACTCAAGATGATTTGACAGGAAATTGAAGTGTGTTGTCCCTGTCCAGTCCTGTTTATACGTGGTATTCTGTGCCTATGCTTTTTGTTATGTAAGTTTAGTTTTTTTCTCTTCTCTAGAGCCTCGTAGAAGAAGGGAGGGGTTATACAGTGGCATGTCATTTGTCTATTGTCTGTGTCTTTAAAATCAATAAATAAAATGAAGCCAAAAAAATTAAAAAAATTCAACTTCCTCGTATAAAATCACCCGGATAATCGGTGCTGCATGCTTCAGCACTGTGCGGCCCATAGAGCATGCTCACTAGAGTCCTCCCCTGGCCGAGCCGGCTACTTCCGTTTTAACGCTCCACTAACTTGAATGGGGATTAAAGGATTTAATCGTGCGGCTCTTTTACACTTTCCAAATGTTATCGGACCAAAATTAATCCTATTATGAAAATGAAAAGAATCATTTTGCCGGGGGGTTGTGACGCTAAAAAAAATTATCCACTGAAACGTCTCTTTCGGCATGTACAGTAAGTGTACAGGAAGTGTGTACATCCTGAACATACTCTCTTTAACCTCCTCCCCTCTGGCAGGCGCTACAGATCCATGCACACAAAAACAACCAGACATAAGAACAGCTTCTTTCCCACCGCCATCACTCTACTGATGGCAGAGAAGTGGCCACTCACCCACTTCTCTACACATTACACACTTATCATCCCAATATGCATCTAGCACACTACTTCGCATTACTTTTTGCACTTCACATCCCACTCCATGTGGAGCCTACTTGTCTTGATATTACGTTTTATTTGTATTTTTGTATACTATGTTGATATGTGCCTATATGTATATTGTTGTCTCTATAGTACAGTATGTGTCTATATTCTATTTGTCTACTGACTGTTTACTACTACATGTCTATTTGTTGAATGTGTAGAGAGTTAACACCTACCGAAGTCAAATTCCTCGTGTATGTAAGTATACTTGGCCAATAAAACTGATTCTGAGGAAAAGGTCTTCTTGGGTCCCATGGCATTACGCGACGGACACGGAAGTTGTAATTCTACTGTTTGGCCACTATGTCAAACTGGCTTCAATAGCCCGTGTGGGGGGTGGGGGCTTTCCTGTGGGCCTGATCGAAACGCTTGATTTGAGTGCAGATGCACACGAGGGGACAGGATTTTCATTCTTCATTGTCGATGGTTGTGATAATGACAATAATGACAAAACTATTCTATCACCGTTTGTCATACCGACAGGAAGATGAATGGTACTTCACTTGTCCTTCGTCCATGTATTCTCTCTGCCCCACTTCTCCCCCCAAACCAGCCATGCAGTGCCATCCATCCTCTACATTTAAGGTGGACAATTTCAGCGGGTTATTAAGGACATAGAGGCAGAGCCTGACTGCAAGTCAATCCCGACATTAAGGTTATTCATCACACTATTGATGCTTCACGCTTGCCACATTCTGCATGCTGGGCCTGTGTCCTCCGTGCTGCGTCTTAGTGTGTGTGTGTGTGTCTGTGTGTGTGTGTGCGTGTGTGTTTGAGAGAGACAAATAGAGCGTGTGTGTAAATGTATAAATATGTGTGCAGCTCGAGGCTCGGGGGCTAATATTGCTTCATAACAACCCACTATTTTCCGCGCCACATTACCCCTCCCTCCCTCCATCCCTCCCTCCGTCCTCTCTGCCTGTCTCGTCTCAGGCCCAGGCCCAGGGGTGGAAGAAGTATTCCGATCCTTTTACTTAAGTAAAAATACTAATACCACACTGTAAAAGTACTCCATTGTGTGTATGTCACTATCATCAGGAAAATGTACCTTAAAGATTTAAAAGTAAAGAAAAATCCTCACAGTTTACAAACTGGAAACTATCAAAACAGTTCTGTCAATCACCATCATCATTTCAGCTGGACTTGTAGGCCGTTATATTGTTGAGTAGTTTAATTTACTAGCACAGTGCCCGTTCAAAATGGGCCTGTTTGGAACGGGCCGATTGCTCGGCCTGTGGGATTGCTGCTTGTAGCTTTCTCCAGAACCAATTTGTACCCCAAAATGACTTACAGAAGGACCCCAAACCACCTAATATGCAACTCCACTGTATAGCCTACTACTGACTTACAGCGTAGGCTACATCTACATCAGAGGAAGACATCGTACTAGTATATTTACCTGACAGAGGACGTTGCAGATTCAGAATGTAATCACAAAATATCACTATTAAAATGTGGAGTAATCAGATTTGCCTCATCGACTCATTGCAGTGCGCTACCCATCCGGCCCGTTATGAGAGCCAATCAGCAAAAAGCTGAGTTATTCAACCAGCAGAACTGGACCGAGTACAGAGACAGACTAACCCTAACCTAAACTCTGTCCGTCCTGTCCAGTGGTTCTTTTAACCTGCTTTTAATATCGGTCTGTCTTTTAAACAGCTTTTTTTTATACCCAAACCCGTTATAGAAACCTCGTTTTTTAAGGAGTTCTTTAAGTGTTTTATTCACACCAGTGGTCCCCTTGTGCCCGTCCGTGTCCCCCGCAGCACCCATCCTGGACGCTGCGTTTTAACCCAAACCTAACCATAACCTAATTCTATCCCTAATCCTAAAACCAAGTCTTAACCCTCAAACAGCCCTTTAAACTTGTGGGGTCCAGCATTTCGGTCCCACAAATCTGTTGGGACCCCACAAGTATACTGGACTCCTGAATATGGGACCCCATGAATATAGTCAAACAAGCACACACACACACACACACACACACACACACACACTTCCCGATTATTAGATAGATAATAAAACATCGTATTTTATAAACTACATGTGTTTTGTGTGCAAAAATATTAATCTGTAAAGTAACTAGTAACTAAAGCTTCCAGGTGAACGTAGTGGAGTAAAAAAGTCCAGTATTTCTCTCTGAAGTGTAACGGAATAGAAGTAGAAAGTGGCATGAAAAGAAAAGACTCAAGTAAAGCATACCTCGACATTTGTTCCTAAGTACAGTACTGGAGTAAAGGTACTTAGTTACGTTCCACCACTGCTCCGGCCCACTATAATAAAATAACCCAGCACGCCAAAGGCCAGCGCTGCCGATGCGACCGTCTGTCGAGCGCGGCTGATGAATAAAGGCTGGGGGAAGTATTTTCCACTCATCTCGGTCCTGTTGTCCAGAGATTTGAAATCGATCCGGCCTCGACAACACGCCTCTGAAGATGCAATTGTGAAGCGTGGAGACGGACAGGAAAGGCAGAAAGCTCTCTTTTCAAAAACCTCCTGGAATGCCAAACAGCGACAGCCATTTAGTCTCCGCAGTTCCATCGGTGAATGGCTCACTTTATATGTTCATGGCAGCTAGCGAATGGAGGAGAAATGTCTCCGCTCAGAGACGATGTCAAAAACATCAGCGTCTGATGCAAACCAGACGGGCGTACTGGCGTACTCGCCCATATCCAGAACTGAGGCGATATATGAGACAGACTGTCTGGCAACAAAAGGTCAACAGTTCAAATAGAAAGCGTCACATCGTGTCAGTGTCCATGAGCAAGGCATCCGCTCACTTGTTGGGTTAAAAGCCTTCATTTGAGTTTTTGCTTGGTTTTCAAAGACTACAACTTTCTAATTACATTCCTAATAGTTACATACAGTACACACAGTTAACATTTTATTTCTGAGAGCCACTGACCAAGGGTCAGTATTGTGGCTATAATAAAGACATTTGTTACATGACTTACGTATGTGGAGTTGGGTGTCAGACTGATCTCATGAAGTGGCGTATGTATGACACGCCAATTCGTATGCCATTTTGGCGTGTTATCGAGACGCATAATCGCTTTTTAGCGTTTTTTTATCAACGCTACATTACGATGATTTTTTTGCCGTAGTGTGTAGTATAAATGGACGTAGGGCCGGATCACGTCCCGCGTGTGGCGATTTTCAGCCTTTTTAAAAAAAAAAAAGGCTGTAAAAAAGCCTTCCCCAATGTTTCTTTCCTTAACCCAACCATTTATGGTTTTCCTAAGCATGTTTTTGTTGGGTTTTTTTTCGTGTTTTTATGTTACTACTTACTTTCCCTGTGTTCTTTTCCTAAAGCCAACCTTTTTTTTTTTTTTTTTTTTTTTTTTACACGCGTGTGAGATTGTTCTCGCGATAGTACGTCACGTTCTCACGAGAACGCGCAACGTGGCGACGCCACTTGGCGTGTATGTTTACGTCCGCTGTCTACAGCGTAGACATACACGTGGATAGCTCAAAATAGCGTACAGATAACACGCCACTTGGCTTTAGGAAAGTGGTGTGTATGTTTACGCAAAGTCACGATGCCACGTTGGGTGTGTAACAAAAGTAAGTTAAAATAAGTCAAGTCTTTTGCTTTCACACGGGACACGAAAAGCCATCTCTTTGGGTGAAAGTCCTGTGTTTGTTTAACCCGTCCACCCAAACCCATTATGTGGGTTATTTACAAATTAAAAAAAAGGTAATTACTTTTCCCAGGTATAAGGACGAACAGTGAATGCGAATATCCTGCTGAATGATTGCGTGTGTTTGTTGGCTGTTTGCACCACTGAGATGAAGGGGTATAATTTGAAACAAATTGTGTCAAACAGGAGGTTTGAAATTTAAGGATTATAACAGAATAGGAAGGATTTTATGTGCATTAGTCCTGAACGTTAGCATTTCATCAAACGGGCAACAAAGTTTAACTGCGTCTGAAGTTTGTCGCTGAAAATCAATTCGAGAGTCCTCCGTCTCCACCTCTTCCTTGTCGGATGACAGATGACAGAAATTGCACAAAAACAGAAGAAAACTGTGAGTGAAATTGCAGAGTTTGATTCATACAGGATTAGTATTATCAGGGGGTGGGGGGGCTGTCTCTTCAGCACAATCCAAAGGCAATTTGCACATTTACATTACAAACGCTGCAGATTTGTTGAAATCACTGGCAGTTTCCGCAGTTATTACAAATCACCGGAAGTCCCCTGGTAGTATTAGAGCTGACTGAATATAGGAGAATAAATGCTGAATTTCTGAGGTAAGAGAGAGGGAACTAGTGTATGCTTTTGCATAACTGGGGAAAATAATAATAATAAAAAAACTAAATCAGTGACTTTATATCATTTAAAGGCACCATCGTCTGATGTGCTTTTGTCGGTAAATCACACTTTTTTTAAAAATCTTTTTCAGATGGCCCCATTTCCCTGTCAATACATTCACTTCACTTTGTTTTTATTCCTCTCATGGAGACAGACACATTTTATAATTCAACCATGAGTTATTTGCTATATCACATTACATACACATTATCGTAAAGGAGCTGCATGAAGACAAAAAAAAAAAAAAAAACAGAAATAGATAGCCTGTCGGTCAGTAATCACTCAATTTTACAGAGAAGAGAGAGAGAAACAAGACCAAAAAAGTAAATAAAAAATATCTGGCAACTTTATATTGTCTAATTTATGTTCTTATCATTTTTTTTTGTAATTGAAAGATATTGATATAACCTTTAAATCATGATCCAAGCAATTCTACCTGATTGTAAAGTCTCAGGCTGTAGTTGAGGCCTCAATAGTCTCGCTTTGCCAGACCTTCCTCCACAGCGCTGCAGAGGAGGAAGGTCTGTAGAATCTTTAAAGTTAGATCACGGTGATGAAGGTTGTCCTCTCGCTCTACCTCTCCGCCGCTTTTCCCAGAGACAAAGGGCTTATTTTTAGCAGAGTAATACAAACACACACTCTCTTTCTCCACACAGTCACGCTTGATCGTTAGCACAGACCCTTACACAGAGGAACGCAGACAGCAGAGAGGCAAGCAGACACAAAGATGTTGTATTGTGCGTGAGGAAAATTATTTCACACACAGAGGGAAGCGTACAGATTCTACTAACATTTACCAACTGCTGCTGATATGACCGAGCTGTGATGGAGGTAGATGTGGCAGCTTTGCTCATCCAGACAGCTAGCTGGACCATCTGTCCAATCTGAGTTTTCTGTTGCACGACTAAAACTACTTTTGAACGTATACATGTTCCACCAAAACAAATTCCTTCCCGAGGCACCGTCATTGTGTCCGGTGCTTAGCGTCGCCGAAGACGATTGGGATCGGTTTAAAGAAATGCCAATAAACCAGAGCACGTTTTTCTACCATCCCGGAATGCTTTATAGACTAGCCAGAAGGTCTGGCAATGCCAGACTAGTGATGGCTTAAAAACAACTAGCAACTGGGGGCGAACACTAACTTCATTATTTTGGGGGTTTGCAACTCAAACCACTCCATTAACCCTCTGAGAACGAAAGAGAGAAAGAGACTTGAAGAATTTCAAAAAGCCAACTTCAACTTTTCAGCTTTAGCGCCAAATTATCTCTTTACACATTGCTCTAGAAAAATTTGGGTTTCACTACTGTGTAAGAGTTTCATGCAACACATGGAGATCAGTTTTATGCAAATAACCTAAAAAGGTAAATTTAAAAGGTGCAGTAGGTAAGCCTGATAAAACTAACTTTCTGTCATATATTACTGAAATTGACCCTATGTTCCAGTAGAAGTAAAAAATCCAGCTCCTCTGGCTCCACCTACAGCCTGTAGTGCGATTTGCAAAAATCCACACCTTCATGTTCAGATGCACCAATCAGGGCCAGGGGGTGTGTCTAACTGCGTGTCAATCACTGCTCAGGCACACACATTCATTCTCCCTTTATGGGGGGAGGGGCTTAGGAGACCATTTTGGGCTTTACCTAAAAAGTGGGAGGGACTGAGAAGTGGTTGATGTTCAAATTTTTTGGCTAAGTCCTGGTAGGTAGGATCTTCACAATCCTACCTACAGCACCTTTAAGAAGATATGTGAAAATGCCCTTCGACCTCAGAGGGTTAACTGAAGAACATACACTGTGTCTTGTATGTGCGGCGAGATAGAATCTCCTTATACATTTGCTTTGGACTTTTTGCCCTCCAATAAAGGAGACAAAAGAACTTGATCACCAAACAACAGCAGCCTCATTAGGATTGTGGGGAAGCCAACAGATCGCCACTCAAACACGGAGCCCGATATGTTGTAGGACTAATGCGTGGACATGTTTGCATTAGGGTTGGTGTCAGTCAGTATACGTGGAGCTGAATCACTAGTAAGCTGATGGAGAAGCCAGCATGGTTTGGCACACATTAAAAGTCCAATAGGACCTATCAGCTCCATTAGATCAAGAGTCTTTAACCTTTTGTAGGCTGGGAACTCCCTGAGCGACTCTCTCCGGCTCATTAAAACATATTACCTCTTCACAGCTGAACGCGAACCAAAACAAGAAGGTCAAACTACCAAACACCTCATTAACAATGTGACATTTAAAAAAAACAAACTGCAATGGTTGCAACTCGACAGCCAGACTCATTAAAACATATATTTTGTATTTAACTGCACAAAACAAACCAAGAAACCCAAAATACAGAAGCAATTATCAGCCCTACGTTAGAAAAAGAAATAGCTCTTATTCAGAAAGTTCAGAAAGTGCTGCAGCCCAAAAAAAATCAATGCCGGTTTAGTACTGTAATGTCGGGGGTTCAAATGAACAGAAATCCCATTCATTAAATGTAAACAAATAATACTTGTTTCTTTATAGAAGTGTTCTGGCCTCCACACATGCATTTGAATGAAACGCTGGGATTCAACTGTTATAACAATATAATGAATTTACAGCTTTTGTAACTCTTCGGTTATAATATCACACTGCTCTATTCAGCTTGTTCTCGTTTGCTTCTTTTTTTCCCCCTTATAATAGCGGCATCTAGCGGTGGCAGAAAATCCAACCTCATGTCCAAACCAGAGAACGTAACGGTTGCAGATAAAAACGCATCGTTAACGTTGTTATAATGGACGCAGTTTAGTTAGTTTGGCCACAAAAACTACTTCAGAAAAATATGGTGGTTTGGGTTCAGATGCTACTTAATTTCCGGTTACGTATGTGATGCAGAACATGACCTTGCTCCGTTTGTTCCATTGACTGAAAAGTTGACTAGGGCGCTTTTGTAGTTAAAAAAAAAAAAAAAAGAGAAGCTGTCAGCGTTTTGGTTCCAAAAAGCAGCCGAGAGCATCTTTTGTTGCTATAACAACAGCTATTGCTACAGTATCCCAGAGCGCTATGTGGAGCGGTGCTAACGTTAGATAAAACAAAGTGGTGGAGCGAGCTAGAGGAAGAACAGAGAGAGAGAGAGAGAGAGAGAGAGAGAGAGAGAGAGAGAGAGAGAGAGCGCTGCTAACGTCAGCTAAAACAAAGTGTTGGAGCGAGCTAGAGAATGAACAGAGAGAGAGAGAGAGAGAGAGAGAGAGAGAGAGAGAGAGAGAGAGAGAGAGAGAGAGAGAGAGAGAGAGAGAGAGAGAGAGAGAGAGATCCTAATGATAGATGATTAGATAAAACAAAGCGAGTTCCCCCCTTGCTTTGCTATCGGGATGATTCACCCTACTACGAGTTCGTTTATCATCAAAATTACTTCAAAGCTGTTATATTAAGGTACAAATCTTGCATAGTGTGCCTTTAAAAACTGAAAAATATCCCTTTTAAAGAACATTTAGAATAGATTAAAACATATGCAATTAATTTGCGATCAATCGCGAGTTATCTATGGAAATCATACGATTAATCGCGTTTACATATAAATCCCCAAAACCACTGTTTTTTGCCGTTATCGACTGCTCGAACTAGAAACTTCCAACTCTGGACAAAAAAAAACTGACAGCCAAAACCCACAGGCCTCTGCTCTGTGAAATCAATTCCACTCCCATTCATCTCCATTAAATCCTCACATTTCGTGGCTTGCCAGCAAAAGGAGCGACCAGGGACCGCAGATTAGACCCACAATCCCCCTGCATGATGAGTCCAGCACTGCACCGAGACAATGCTGATCATCATCACCTCCCAGTCATATATCAGATGCCTAATAGTTTGGAAAGTTTGTTGTGTGGGTCTTAAAATGTCAGAGCAGACATTTAGTTCATCTACTGCATCCAGCTAGCAAGCTAACAGCAAGCTAGCCTCATTTTTTCAGGCCAAACCAATATGCTGAATAATGAAGCCAACGTGTATTCAGAAGTTCTTTGAGCTTTTTCCTAATAACGTTCTCAATTCTCCCTTCATGTCTCACTTATCTAACTTTTTCTGTCTTTCCCAGCAGCAACGTTCGACTCCAGCGCGACTGCTCTTCCATCTTAAGTATCCTATATTCTTTATCTGCCTCACTGTCTTTCTACTTTAAACTCCGTGCCGAGTTTCCATCTTAAAACGCAGCATGAATCCAGTCGGACGAGTCCTCTTCTTTTTCTACTTCATCTGGTAATTGATTCATAGTTTTTTACCCCTAAAGTAAGATTGATTTTGACATTTAAATCGCCCTAGAGAAAACTATATCCGGCCCCTAACTGCCATCAAATCAAAATGAAATATGAATAATACATCAAAGCTTTTTGAGGAGTACAATAGCATTAGATTGAGGCAAGAATAATTCATGATTATCCCAGCACTGTCTCCCTATAGTTTCAATATAGCAGTATAACCCGACGGACAGTCAGGGCCGCGATTACGGCTATGACAGTAAAAGAACAAATGTGAGCACCACCAGCGAGAGTGAAGTACCTCTAATCAGAGTACTGGATGTACTCGGGTGAAATCTGCCCCATGGGTAAAGAACACTGTCAGTGTTATAACAGCTTTTACACAACTGTCTGAACTAATGCTCATCATAAGAGGGTTCCCGTAAGGTACTAAAATACATATCTACAGAATCTGCTTCATCACTGCAGTTGCTGCAGCGCAGTCGTGTCTGTGCAACCGGTTCTCATGAACCGTATGTTCCAAAACCACAAAATGTTAAGCACTGTAATCTGTAGGATTTCCACGTTTTTTTTGCTGTGTGCACCGCCTTGACTGTTGCTGTATTCAACCTGGTCTGCTTAAAGGAACACGCCAACTTATTGGGAATTTAGCTCATTCACCGTAACCCCCAGAGTTAGACAAGTCGATACATACCCTTCTCATCTCCGTGCGTGCTGTAAGGCTGTCTGACAGCTCCAGCGGCATCAGGCCAGCACAGAACATGCAGGTGAATGGTTCCAGCAATCCTACTGCTCCCAATAAGTGACAAAATAACGCCAACATGTTCCTGTCTCATGTTACGTTGTTTTTTGTACACGCTGTGACTCTACAAATCACAACATGTAAATAGGAACATGTTGGTGTTATTTTGTCACTTTTGTCACAATTGGGAGCAGTAGGCTAGTTGGAACCAGTTACCTGCAGGATCTGTGCTAGGCTAAGCTAATGCTGGAACCGTCAGACAGCATTACAGCACGCACGGAGATGAGAAGGGTATGTATCGACTTGTCTTACTCTGGGGGTTACGGTGAATAAGCTAAAGTCCCAATAAGTCGGAGTGTTCCTTTAACTCAAAATCTGTGGCAGTTTTACGGAATCACCAAAATTCCGTGACAGGCCCACGGAAGTGACGCCTGTGTAAGTCAATGACAGGCATCATCCGTGGTCTACGCACGGTTTAATTTAATCACTTTTTTTTTTTTTTTTTTTTTGTTAGTTGAAACGACAAGTTAAGTTTAGGAAAAAGATCGTGATTTGGATTACAACACTCCCAAGGAACATACATTCCCTCGGTCAAAATCCAGCGAACTGTATTGTGACTCCAGAAATGCTACGTGATTTATTCATTGAGATTCGAGGCACGTACATGTTTTTCAACAAACTCAAGCGCATAAAATATGCGGAAAGCGTTGGACTGAAACAAACACATTTGCCACATTACTGGAGGCAAACGCTGACAGAGGATTTAAAGCACCTGCCCGGTTTGAAATAAAGGTCTGGAACAATTTAGGACGTTGTGACTAAGGCTTGCTTGTAAACTTCATCATGGGAAAGTCAAGTATCCCCGTGATACAATCTGACACGTGGGCGCACCTGGCTCAGAGGTAACCGCAGAGGAAGAAGAAAAGAGATTCAACCCTTTGCTTCGTCTGCCAACAGACGCTGGAAACCTGCCTGTAATATTTGCTGTGATTATTCACAAATAAAACTCATAACCCACAGCGACAAGCAGCCAAAAAACTGACAACTCACATGCTGCTCTTATTAAACATTTACTCGTGTAGTGTGCTATATTAATTTCCCATCTTACGGCTGCCAAGTCGCAAAGGAAACTCACAGTAGGAAGCGAAATATATCAAAGAACCAAAGATAATCATCTAAAAGCTGAAACTGAAAAGGAAAGGAAAGCTAAAATTCAGCTAGTACCAACAAAAAAAAGGGATATATCCAACAATCTAAGACCTCCTTGTCTGTACACATGGATGTTTCCCATTGATAAAATGAAAAAAATAGCTGTTTCATGATGTTTCAGTGAACTATTTTAGTCTGATATCAGATCGGATTCTGAACGAGCCGCCATGACAGTCTGGCTTTGAATTTCTGGAGAAAACAAACCCATGTGATGCGTTCGTCCAATCAGCTGCCGGTGTTCATTTCTTGGGCAAGAATACAGAGTAACGCTGCTTGCTGCTATATTACGTTTCTCAAGTCGGTGTCGCCTCAGTGTGTTCATTCGTTTTTTGGACCTCGGGGACCCGACTCATCATTTTGACTTGCTTTTCTGTCAACGGTCGGCCGTCTGGCTGGTGTGTCCTGGCTATAAGTTAACCTACTGAGGTCCAGCCCTAACCCGGCCCTGGCCCGTGGTGTTCAAGCCCTACCCGACCCCAGCCCGTCAACGCCTCCAATTTTTTCAGCCCGAACCCGGCCCGACCCTAGACCAACATCAATCACTTTAAGCTCTCTCTGACTCGCACGTTCTCTGATGTGCGCTGTCTCTGCTACACACGCAAACACACACACGTCACACCTTCTCCATAAACAACATGAAATCAAGGAGAGGGCCAACTTTTCCTGCTAAAGATTCCCCACCGTGGTCAGAAAACACAGGGGAGACACGTTGTTTCTGTCACTATGACTCTAGAGTTGCTACTCGCTCCGATCACCGGCACTCTCTCACTTCTCACTCTACCACACACTCCCCACACACACACACATGCGGCTCCACGCACACACCAGCGCACAAGTATAAACATCAGGCCACTTACATAGGCTACGGCGAGAGCTCTGCGTGGAGCCTCCGCACATCTGTAAAACGGCCTTAAGATGGGCACAATGAGGAGAGAAGCTAAAATAAGCCCGAGTCCGACCCGAGCCCGATCTGTAAAAAAAAAAAAAAAAAAAAAAAAAACGGCTCGAGCCCGGCCTGAATGGGCTTAGCCTGTCGGGCCCCGTCGGGCCCCGACGGGCTTGCAGGGCTTTACGATGTAGGCAGGTCCCAAATCATTAAAAGCCTTCTAAATGAGTTAAGAATCCATTCTCAAAAGATAGCGGGACCCAGTGCAGGTAAGCTAACAGTTTGAATCAAATCGGCCTATCGATTACTCAGCTACTTATTTCAGCAATACAATACACCCTGAGTTGGCACCTTAGTTACTGACTGATAACTTATTGACAGATATATGGCTTTAGGAGACGAATTAGAGTCCCCCAGAGTGGTTTTCCTGTTGCTGACCTCTGACCTTCCTGTGTAGAGGCGGGCGGGAGGAACGGCAGCCTCCCAACATGGATCGATAGAGTATCACATTAGAAGCCAACGGGAACGCCAAAGCTAACAGCTTCACATGTAGATTTGTGTCTCTGGCTGAAGGCGACATCCTGTCAGCTCCGCTGTTTGTCCAGCTGCTCCTGATCACATCTGACACTGTTAATAGGCTTTAAACGCTCACTGACACATCTGGCATCTGCACACCGACATGTGACAACAACAGTGATGAAGTACCACCACACGCTGACAGACACACACACACATCTCAGCACAGTGCAGCTGTGGCACACACCCACACACACACACACACACACACAACACAGCTGCATTAGTCCAATTAATTAGCTGGTTAAGCTCCTGTATGTTTATTGATACGATCTCTGTCTCTTCATTACATCTGGGTGTGTTAATGTGTCCGGCCTGGACACATTAGCACGTCTCTGCACTTTGAGCTCTGCAATTTGAGCGCCATTGAATCAGGTTGGGATACTACATGGCAAAATAATTTTTTTAATTCACTGGCTTTGCAGGAAGAAACATTTAGGATCCAAATGGTTGTTTTTTTAAAGTGGTCATATTATGCACATTTTTCAGGTTCATAATTGTATTTAGAGGTTGTACCAGAATAGGTTTGCATGGTTTAATTAAAAAAAAAACACCATGTATTTGTTGTACTGCACATCGCTGCAGCTCCTCTTTTCACCCTGTGTGTTGAGCTCTCTGGTTTAGCTACAGAGTGAGACCTCTCACTTCTGTTCCATCTTTGTTGAGAGTTGCACATGAGCAGTATGTACTACTAGCCAGTCAGAAGCAGAGTATGAGGGCGTGCCCTGACAGTAGCTAGGTAAGGACTACTAGCCAGTCAGAAGCAGAGTATGAGTTCCACTTTAATTAACATTCCCAACTTGCCAATACTAATGCTTGAGTCGGTGGCTCTAGGCGTCAGATACCGACGCAAAAATCCCCCTTTAGCGCCTGTATGGAACGCACCGGGCGGAGCAGCAGCTCAACCGCGGCGCTGTAAGATGACGCAGTTTTAAGAGCGACAATGCTGGTATCTTAACGAGCACCGAAAAACGACTGCAATTGCTTACCAAGATCATGTACCACCTTTTTTAGTCCAAATGCATGCACGCACGCACTCACGCACGCACGCACGCACACACGCACGCACGCACGCCTCAAACATTTTGTTATGAGTGCATAAAGTTAGTTGCATGGATTCTTTATCAATTAGTCGTTAGATTGTTAGGCTACATATCGCGTGCCAGTTCACACATTCACAGAAATGGGGCTTTTAACAAGATTACGGCTTCGGTTTGGTTTAGATAATTTAAATTTGAGGGGGATTTGAATTATTGGCCGTGGTTATTTTAAGACACTTGTTTATTACAGACAAAAAAAGACTTGCCTGAGGAGACTTTTTGCACCAGTAACAAAAAGGCACCTGACCCAAGTGTTAATTTTTGACGTGCTGGGAGTGAGAATGTGTCGTAGTAACTGAGCTGCTGACATTCAGAGATAGCGAAATTGAAAGCATCAAAAAAAAAAATGAGGGAGAAAGAGAGATATAGCACCATGAACATTGAGAAAGTATTCCTTTTGCCTTAAATTTGGCCCAAATTCATATTGATATTGTGATTTCAGCCAATGCCGTATCTAAATACTATATCATATTGTATGGTGATAAAACTTGTGATTTACACCCCTCATAAAAGTGCCCTAGAACATGTAAAGTATAACTGACATGCCAAGTTATGGCATTTCTGAGAAGCCTAACCTCTCCTGAAAAGGAACACTGTATAAGCCATGCTACTGTATATGACATAAAGTGACCATGCCATAAGCCTGTAAATAAAGGAAGGGAAAACCGAGCAAAAGCAGCCAAGTTCAAAACATTAACTAGTCAATTATTATTAAGAAAATGTGCAAATTAAAAGATTGTTTATCTTATAATATTAGCACCTTTTCTAAGTGTTTGTACAAACTGCTTTTAAGTTGCTTATCAGTTGAGACTTTTGTCCATTGCGTGTAATCAGCTGCAGCTCAGCCCACGCCGATTTAAAAAGATGATGATGTTTTCATAACCGCGGCAGTGATAAATTGGCCCTGGCTGTGCTGATAAGCAGGGCAGTGCCCGGCTTGATGGGCCGCTCGTTTCTTATAATGAGTTTTTATTGACACGGGTGGCTCAGTGTAATTAGCGGCGCTAATAGACAAACAACTGTCCGGTCTCATATTCGACAACGACGACAACAATAACGGCAGCTTCAGCTGAAGGGATCGGGGAGGACGGAGAAGAGACGGAGTCAGCATTCAGGGGAGCCCTAGTGTCCTCCACGCATGGACTTCTTCTTCTGCTGCCATCAGCATGAATGCTTGTTGCGTATTCCAAAGTTAGGGATGGGTGGGGTCTAAATGTTGGGGCCGTGAGGCCTTTTGGATTTATTGGAAAAGTAGCAAAACATGGACAACGGAACGAATGGCTTTGCTCGCATCTTTCTCCGCCGCCATTACAGAAGTACGACTCAAACCAGCGTTTGAGTCGTACTCTGTTCGCTGATTGGACCGCCGAAGATTTGACTGAAGAAAACCCAAGAATATACCGCAAACCCAGACGGAGGACTGAAGGAAAATGAAAATTGAGCTGAAGTATGTAGACACCAAAGTATAGATATTATATTATGACATAATGTATGGAAAGAGTTCATTTCCCATTTATTATATATCAACAACCAAACAAAGGAAACCGCATTTTATGAATGATAAAAAAGTACGTTTGTAATACATCACTTGGAGAAATACTTATACTTTTTTTTTTTTTTTTTTTTTTTTTTAGCAATATATATATATATATATATATATATATATATATATATATATATATATATATATATATTTTTTTTTTTTTTTTTTTTACGATTTTGACTGGATAAATCAGTGTCAAAAAATGGCAAAAGTCTGATTTGAAATCAGGAGCGATATCTTTTACAGTGCCAGCTATTTCCCAGAATGCTCTTTTAACAACACTGTAAACCTTTGATGCAAATTTACAGCTACAGTTTTTGTTGTTGTTTCTAATGTTATACAGGATCATACCGTAAATGGCAATGCATTCTGGGAGGAAATAACAATGGTACAGCACTATCTGCGAATGTTACAGATTACAGGTATTTACTGTAAATACCAATGCATCTTGGGAAAATAAAGGTAAAGGTGGGAATTACGCTGCAGCCAGTATATTACTGTAAATTCAAATAATACGGTAAGAAGCTGTACTGTCTATTTAGAGTAAAATACCTTAAATGTAAAAATAGTATGCAAATTGTAAATTAATAGTAGTTTTCTGGCGAAGCTGCTGCCGGTATATTACTGAACACGTATGCATGTATGAATGTGTTGCAGACTAGGTGGAGACAGCCAGAGTGATGATAGCATTTTGGTCGGACTTGTTTCGGAGTCTTTTCCTGTGATCCGGATTGCAATGCATTCTGGTCCGTCGAGACTATAGTTGGCATCCAGTTTTGCTGACACGTCACCTGTTTTCCTCACCTTCCCATTACTATATGGCAGACATTGATTGTGGCTGCTGACATTTAGAGACGGAGACAACAGCTTACACAGCAGTCCCCCCCGCGCTGCTATCTCGCTCCAAGCTAATTGGC
>NC_041333.1:36467601-36497601 GCF_004354835.1 Perca flavescens | reverse complement strand
TGTTTTTAGAAAACATCAGTTATCTGTGAAGTCGTTACCAGAAAAACCATATTGACTCTATTCGCCGATTCATTTTCTGTCAATCCACAAATCATGTCAGCTCTTTCTCCCGGCTGATAATCGGACTGATGTTGCGTTCATGTTGCGTAGCAACTCATGTCAGTTATTAGAATTGTTGTCCATTCATTTTCTGTTGATCTGTTACTATTATGATTCAATATTCAACTTTATATACAATTTGTCCAGAAAAATTATTCGTCTGTCAGTTGAAAGTTAAGTCTCGCATTGCCGGGCTCTGTCTCCACAGCTCTGCGGAGTAAGGTCTGGCTGTAGCTCACATACATTTTGGAATAGAAGAAAAAACACTCTGGGTTGTTTGCATTTCTTTAAACCAATCACAATCGTCTTTTGCGGCGCTAAGCTCTGGACGCAGCGACGGTGGCTCTGCAAAATTAGTCTCGGGAAGGAACTTGTCTTGGTGGAACATTTGCGCCCAGATAAAAGAAAACGCCACATACAATATTAAATGAAGTTAGTTGTTGACACAATACAGCAACGTGAGCTATTGAAATTGGCTGGATACATGGTTAAACCTCATTGGCTCTTACCAGTGTATCTCCATGTGTACTTCGTCCAGAGCAATCCCACCAATCGGTCCCCAAAGGTCCCAGTTAGAGAGAAAATGCCGTAAACATACAATCCGTAAAATAACAGAAAAAGTTCTGGCAGCACATTACTCGGACTTTGCCCGGTAATAAAAAAAAAATAAATAATGGAAATTGTGTGTGTAGCGACAGTTTAAATGCAGAACATTTTCTGCTAGGACTGTTACAAAGTCCTCTCAGTTAGCAAACTTCTGAAAAAGTTGAAAGAAACTAAGAAAAACGTCAGAAAAGACTCCCCAAAATGTCCACAAAAATGACAGAAACCTCATAAAAAGTGACTTCTATAATCTTCTAAAAACCATCCTCTGTGGCCCTTTTGTGGGTTGTCAGAGCACAAATGACACAATTGGAAATAGAAAAAACCAAAATGCAACTGTGAATCAACGTTCTACGGACAATTTCTGGTAAACTATACAGACATATAACTGCGAATACATTGATATTTCTTAGAGTGTATTCTTTGTAAATCTTTATAATCATTCCCCGAAAGAACCAAGCAGGCCTGCCTTGTTGCACGACACAAAACTTTCGTCAAAACTTGACATTTGGCAACACACATCACAGTCTTATCCTGGAAATGAACTGTCGTTGATCCAGACTAGCTGAAAGCTAAACAGATAACCAACTAATCTCGTTCTGTGACGCAGGGCCCAATACATCATTAAGCTACCTGATGCAACACATTAAACTGCAGCCTGAACATTGTATAGCACAGCTGGATACTGTAGAAATATTTCTATAATCTAGATGTGTTATTCACAGTATTAAAGTTGTATTCCCTGTATAATGTCTAGACTCGGGACACACAGATAGTTATCTTAAGATTTGATTACCTTATAGTTCAGGAATGTTAGGAAATGTTTTTCTGTACCAGATGGAGAGGTAGAATGGCAGAGGGGTGCCTCTTGGGTCTGTGTGTGTGTGTGTGTGAGAGCTGGAGAATCTGCCCGGAGACAGGATTGGTCATAATCTGACACTGACTTTGCTGACATGAACTCCGTATACGTTTGTCTGCGGTTAGGGAAACTTAGTGTCATTTTTGTGAACCCACAATTGTGTTCTTTGAACTTCGATGCTGGACCAGTAAACTTTCTTGACTTTAATCTATCGTCTCAGTTTTGATCCCTGAGTTCTGGTGTCATTACTCTCATTAACCAACGCGCTGGAATGAGAGTGTATAGATAACTGGAGTCAGAACTTCCTACGGCCTTCAGGCCAACAGAGTTGTAAATTCAATTAGAGGAATATTTCATGCCGTACAAAAGAAGGATTTGTATCGGGGGCTTTTGCATTGGATCGTATTCTGGGTTAACGCTGTCAACTGGACTGCGGATCACAGCATTTTTAGTTTCCGGAACTCAATAAACATGTATTCACATTCAATGAGATGCTGCCAAATGATTTCCTCCAAGTGAGAATCTTTGTTTTTGCTGAAACAAAAACCCTGACTGGACCCATTACAATTAGCTCTGAGATAATATTTTGGAACAGCACGGCACCCATTGTGATTCACAATCCTTTCCTAATCCGAAACCACCCTGCAGCAGCAGTGGTGCGTAGCCAGGCCGCCCCCTTTATTTCAGTCCAATAATGAACGGCCCAGCAGCACCATCGTCCCAGAAGCCCCTGCGGTTGCCATGGTAGTTAATAAGGCTCGTTAAGATCAAAGGCACAAAGCAAATTGTTGACTCTCCAGGGGAGGCGAGTCGAGCCCAGAGGAATGCAATTAGGACTGAGGCATGGATCCTCCACGTACCTGATGCTACGCTAACAAGTGCGGATGCAGCTGGAGGACACGCAGCAGCTTCGGAAAGCACAATCTCTATCTGTGTGCAGGAATGTGTGTGTGTGTGTGTGTGTGTGTGTGTGTGTGTGTGAACCGATAGCAATGGGTGGGCACAGGGCGAGATGAAACTGATAATCGGTGCCCACCGAAGCCAAAAAAGCTTGCCTCTTTTAACACAGACTGACGGTTACAATTATGATAATCACTAATGGACTCGTTGCGACTGCCATTATAATGTGACTTTTTTATGAATTGTAGAAATAACACTGAACCCCAGCGAGCACATTTAATCAAATAGCACACAAAGTTTAATTATTGGTTTTGTGTGCAGTTTCCCTGAGTCAAAAACAGTGGTTTTGCAGCTCTGATGTCCGTGTCCTGTGACTCCTGCTGATATTAGTAATACTAGGCAGGAGGAATTATATGTATGACTGTGGTACATCTATTTCAGTAGGAATTCACAATGACAAAGGACACGGTGTTAAAATAATAAAACACAATCCCGTAACAGAACAACCCAGATCACCTAAAGGACAATAAAATTTAATTAAAACCTATATCAGTGGTGGAAGGTACATACATAATACAATACCGGTCAAAAGTTTGGGATCACTTAGAAATTTCCATTCCACTCCATTACAGACAGAATACCAGCTGAGATCAGTTGCATTGTTTTTTTTTAACCAGGGCAGCAGTTTTCAGATTACATTATGTGCTTACATAATTGCAAAAGGGTTCTCCAATGTTTTCTCAGATAGCCTTTTAAAATGATATCAGATTAGTAAACAGAATGTGCCTTTGGAACATTGGATGAATTGTTGCTGATAATGGGCAATGTTGAAATTGCATTAAAGATCAGCCACTTCTTTCTACAACATGCGGGAACCCTTTTGCAATTATGTAAGCACATAATGTAATGTGAAAACTACTGCCCTGATTAAAAAAACAATGCAACTGATCTCTCTGTGTTCTGTCTGTAATGGAGTGGAAATCTCTAAGTAACCCCAAATGTTAGACCAGTAGTGTGTATGTATGTATATATACACATATTCAAATTTTTCCCAATTTCAAATGTCCCCAAAAAGAAACTTTGTCAACGTCTGTTTTATCTAAACAAATACATTGCTTTGTTGTCTGTTCATCTCACTTCAATTTTATTGCTGCATAATGGGATTGTAAAGCAGACAAACTGACCAACACATATTATAAATCCCCGATACTTGGTGTCTGTGTATCGATACAGTATTGCCACGGAAAATCGCGCGCTACTATGCTTTCCCCTCCGCCCCCAGCGTCCATCTAGTGATTATCAAACCAAATTCAGTGTGCTGTCGTTCCTGCTGTGCAGTAATGAGTCTTTTTGTCAAACATCAGCAACTGATTGAGGCTAATTGAGCCGTTTAACTCGACTTTTCCCCAACTTGAGAGGGATTTTAATTTTCCACGACAATGTAACATAGCTCTCGGATTAATTACAGCGAGGCAAACGTACAATGTGACCAATCCATCGGCATTCCCTGCTGAGCCGACAGATCCTGATTCATCCTGTGTGTGTGAGCCTGAAATTGTCTGACCTAATGACATAAAATGTAGTTTTTTTAGTGTCTTATATTTAGGTTTGTCTTTAACACAGGCTCACCTGAAGGGAGCTATACACACTGATCTACACTAAAGAGTATGCAAAAAATGAACAAAACACATGGGTTATAATATCGATGCATCACTCTCATGTTCAGTGAGGGATTGATGGTAACGATGTGGTTTCATGTCGGAAATAGAATCATCGGGAAGATCAGGACGTTGCGAGACACAAATTAGCAGACTAAATGTAATGTTGCCATCAGCTTAATGGAATTAAAGAAGAAGGCTAAAGTCAGGTTTAATTAGAGTGTGGAATCACACTTTGAGCTCATGTCACTTAGACTGCCTCCACTTTGCTTTTGAGCAGTAATTATTTCATCATACTCTGTGTTGTTTCACTAAAACACAAAGCTTAACCCCCTCCCACACACACACACACACACACACTTCAAAGTCGGCAAATTATGTGCTGCCTTTACATGGACACAAAGGGACGTTAAGTAGGGCTGCGTACCGAATTCGATACTTCTTAGGCACCGACCGAATTGCCTCTAAAATATTGAGTATTGAGAAATGCCTCGTCATTCAATACCCATTTCCAATACCTAAGGCTGCCTGATAAAAGGCTTTGTGCCCTCCGTTCCATTGATTTCCTATGGTCTGAACATAAGTCTACAGTACAGGCCAAAAGTTTGGACACACCTTCTCATTCAATGAGTTTCTTTATTTCCATGACTATTTACATTGTAGATTCTCACTGAAGGCATCAAAACTATGAATGAACACATATGGAATTATGTACTTAACAAAAAAGTGTGAAATAACTGAAAACATGTCTTATATTTTAGATTCTTCAAAGTAGTCACCCTTTGCTTTTTTTGATAACTCTGCAAACCCTTGGTGTTCTCTCAATGAGCTTCATGAGGTAGTCACCTGAAATGGTTTTACCTTCACAGGTGTGCTTTGTCAGGGTTTATTAGTGGAATTTTGTCCCTTATTAATAAAAAAGCAAAGGGTGGCTACTTTGAAGAATCTAAAATATAAGACATGTTTTCAGTTATTTCACACTTTTTTGTTAAGTACATAATTCCATATGTGTTCATTCATAGTTTTGATGCCTTCAGTGAGAAACTACAATGTAAATAGTCATGAAAATAAAAAAGGAAACGCATTGAATGAGAAGATATGTCCAAACTGTTGGCCTGTACTGTATGTCAACGACATTCCACCCTCCGAATTGTTCAGGTGTGGCCGGAAGTTCCACCGTATGTTCCTTGTTTCGCCAGCATGTCCGTCCCCTTCCTCTTTCTTTGTGTTGTAATTTTAAACTCCGGTGGATTTGTGAGGACTATGGTTAACTGCTCCTCAGATCTCTGCAGGGTAAATCCAGACAGCTAGCTAGACTATCTGTCCAATCTGAGTTTTCTGTTGCATGTACACGTTCCACCACAACAAGTTCCTTCCCGAGGCTATTTTGCAGAGCCACAGTGGCTGCGTCCGGTGCTTAGCGCCACCCAAGACAATTGTGATTGGTTTAAAGAAATGCCAATAAACTAGAGCATTGTTTTTTCATCCCAGAAAGCTGCGTGGACTAGCCAGACCTTCCTCCGCAGCACTGTTGGGGAAGTTTTGGCAACGCAAGACTAGTCTGAACATGACATTGAATATGCATATTTATGATATTTACATCACGTTTTTTCCTGTAAACATTGAGATCATGACACAAAAAAATCTTGAGAGAGCAAACCAAGGCAGGCAGGCAGACAGTAAGACAGAGTGACAGTTACAAAGACAGAGTGGTATGGACAGAGAGAGACAGAAAGACAGGGAAATAACAAGGCTGAAGGGAAGCGAGAGAGAAAAACCAGCGGTGGTTTGACAGTGCGAAGGATGGATGTTTGAGTGTGTTGCCAGATTGGAAAGCTGGACAAGATAATTGGTGTCAGAGTCCAGCTGAAGAGCATTGCTCGGCACTGCAGGCCAGGAGACTGTCTCTCTGAGAACAAAAGGTGGACGTAGACAGTGATAAAGACCTGAAGACAGACTTGGAATAACGACACAGTCAGAGCACAAACTAATCTTTTCGGATTGTTTAAAATCACTTTCTATTTTTACCTGACGAAGTCGATAAAAGAGAGAGTTGAGGTCAAGCTGTCTGTCTCCTCCTGGACCGTAGGAACGCAGGAGACAAAAATCAAGATTTTTTTTTATAGCAGTTGGTCTGCAGTGGTAGGTACAACCAGTCCTGCAAATCATACATATGGGTCATTTGTTCTTAACCCTCGAT
Organism: Perca flavescens; assembly: GCF_004354835.1. Lineage (NCBI taxonomy): Eukaryota > Metazoa > Chordata > Actinopteri > Perciformes > Percidae > Perca > Perca flavescens. The sequence continues at coordinate 36,491,282 of NC_041333.1, read as the reverse complement.
CCACTGGAGCGTTTCATTAAATAGCGCCCCTAGTGGTGGCGGAAATACGTCCCTATCAAAACCATAGAACTTAATGGTCGCAAATTTAAACATGTCTTTAACGTTGTGAAATGGTCGCAGTGTGGTTATGTTTAGGCACAAAAAACTACTTAGTTAAGTTTAAAAAATGATCTTGGTTTAGGTTAAAAATCAGACGCACGTGAAACTTTACATTCGTAAAGGGTTAGGGTTTGGTTAGGGTAAGTCAAACAATTCCTTTTAATTACAATGACTTGTGTTACAAGCAAATAAACGTAACAAATTATTTTACCAGTAGAGCAAGAGGTCAATGATATATCCACGCGACGGTCTCAGTTTGGTTACTTTTAGGCACAAAAATGACTTTAAGTTTAAAAAATGATCGGACGTTACTCTGGTTACGCATGTGAAGCTTTGCGTTCGTGAAGGGTTAGGTTAGGGTAAGTCAAAATATTCCTTTAATTTGTTAAAATGTGAATATATATATTTGTTTTGTGTTGCTTAAGTCTGGAATCGAGGATTTTATATCCTGTACCAGAATTCTTTTCAATACATTTCAATAAAAACAATGACTTGTGTTACAAGCAAATAAACATAAGAAATGATGTTACCAGTAGGGCAGGCAGTCAATGAAATATCCACACCACGGTCTCAGTTTAGTTAGGCACAAAAACTACTTAGTTAAGTTTAGAAAAAGATTGTGGTTAGGGTTAAAATTAGACATTACTTAACTTCCTGAACGTTATGGCACTGAACACATTTTTTTTTTTTAAATCGACTCAAAAAGTGAAAGCCCTGCGGTTGTTTGACCCATCCACCACCCCAACCTCTGGCCACTACAGGGCACCGCCACTATAAACGTAAGTATAGGTCGTATTTTTGCTGCTTGAACAAACAACGTCTGGGAAAGTTTTTCGCGGGTTGTGAAAATAATTGATTTAGTAAGAAAGCCACAGATATTTTTCAGCTATATAGATCTTTTTAAGCCTGCTTGAGTGAATAGTTTTGGTTTAAGAGCCTATTTACTAGTTCGGTCTCAGTGTTTCCTGCAGCGGTTTTCATCAAACAAGCGTAAACAAGAATATGCATATTTCTCAAATGTCAGCTTTTTCCTTAAACTGAGAACAGAACTAAAACATTGTAGGCGTTAATACTATTTTATGCAGATGACTTGATCACATCTTATCAGGTGTCAATGGGGATTTATAACTCGCATTAACTTGCCTGTTTCCTTACAATCGGTGAATAAATCTCTCTAATGGATCCAGTCCAAGTTGTTGGTCCGCAGTGTCTCAACATTGGACACTGCACTTTCGACAGGGTTGGGTCTTCAAACCAAATCCCCCCAGAGATGAGCGCACACACACACACACCATCTGCCATGAGTATGTTGGCTGAAGGCGAACGTGTCGAGCTGCACACAGGGATCGCCTTAAAAACAAACTTCAAAGACAAAAAACTTTAAGGAGTTTAAATAAATCCACTGGAATCCATTCAAGAGAGCAGTTCTGGGACTGTCTTACTGGAACTCAATCAAATATCTTATGAAGGGAAGAATATTGAAGGTTTGAAGTTTTCTTTGAAGTTTTTAGAATAAAAAAAAAAAAAAAAGCACTTCATCTGGAAAACTGCTCTACTGATGTACTTCACATTCAGGGGACATGTCTGAGGATATGAGATAATATTTGTTAAAAGTGAAATATGTGTCCAACCATTCTGCTTGTAGTGTTGTGGTGCTGCAGAGACGTCCCAGCCTTGAAATCCTATCCTACAGACTAAACATAACATCTTTGTTTCATACAGATCCTCGCAAAAATTAACACCATAATCATTTCAAATCTTTTATTTTCAATGAAAATGAGAATAATGATACACAAATGATTATTCCCACCAATATCGTGAACCCTAACGCTTTGGGATGGAGTCAGAGACACACTTTCCAAAGTCTTAAACATGACTGTACCACTATATCCAGCCACATGTTTGTTGGGTATCGGGCCCCAAGGCAACAATTGTAAATCAGCGCAAAAAGTTATCACACTAGCATGGCTTTTTTATGGGGGGGGGGGGGATTTCTAAATCACATGAGGTCCCCTGGTGATACTAGTCCCGTGCAAATAGGGCTTTAGACTGTTTAATCAAATAATTAGAAAGTAATACATGTATTGGTTATTTTAGGGTTTCATTCATTAAATGTAATCTCTGTTTTTATCTCCTTCCTCTGTTTCTCCTCTATAAAAAGACCTTTGGAACTTTACAGTCATAAAGCGCTGTACTGTATGAATGAATACACTTCTCTAAAGGCCCCAGCAGAGCCAAATGTGGTGCTTACATATTGGTAAAATGAAGCATCATATAATCCATCTGTTTTCTGTGCAACTCCCTCCCTCCGGTCCGACCGAGCAGCCTAACAGTGAATTAAACTATTAAACAACCTGGTTTCTGTCGGCCAATTGCGCGAATAGTTGAACAAAGGTCACATTTGACCGTCAAGTCTGCCAGAGCTCACACCAAAACTGGAAAAGCATTGGAGGAATGTAACTAAGTACATAAGTGCAAATGTTGAGGTACTTATACTTTACTTGAGTCTTTTCTTTTCATGCCACTCTTTACTAGTGTACGCTACATCTCAGAGAGAAATATTGTACTTTTTACTCTGCTACATTCATCTGACAGCGTTAGTTACTAGTTCCAAAACACATGTAGTTTATGAAATGTTTTATTATAAAAAGAAACTAGCCAACAATATAAAGGCCTACAAGTCCAGCTGGAATGATTAGACCATTAAACACACTGTCTGGATCCTTCACACTTTCTAAAATGTGAGGATTTTTCTGCATTGACCTTTAGCCGGTTCAGGCCCTTTGCAGAAGCTGAACAGCATACCTTCCTACCATTCAAGTCAATTCAATTTAATTTATAGTACCATATGTTTTCCGGTCTCATATTTCCCCATTAAACCTACATTGTGTAAGAATTTCTCTCATCTAGTGGTGAAATTGTATATGACAACCAAAAGAATATTACTTTCTAGCCCTTCCCATTCCGAGCGCATTTCAACTCCTACGGTGGCCGAACCCGAAATTAGCTCTTAGTATCGCCATTGTTCACACGCAGCTGTTCTAGCCACTCCAGTTGGTCTTGTTGCTTTGCCGGTCATGTTGTCGTTTTAATTCTCTTTTTCGCTTCCCTGGCGAATAATTTCCCCCTGGCATTTGTCACGGTGCCACTGAGTTTAAAAGCGCGAGGTATGTCCCTATGTCCCTGTCTGTGCTGCGTTCCGGTTTTGTTCCGTCCTGCCATACCACACTGGGAGCACCTCAGAAGCAGAGAGTCTTGCTGCCCGACTCGCAGAGTTTATTGTTTCTGAAAGTACTTTTGCAACTAAACTCCAATGCTTCTCTTTTCTGGCGTTAAAAAGGATCTGTGATGTCTATTATGTTTTTCCAACACCAAGATGAATCTGTCGTCGTCCGTGGTGTAGAGGAGACATCTACGATATTGAGGAGGGGTGTTTTGGTAAATTGACTGGATGCTCTCCAGTCTTGGTAAACTTCTGCCAGGCTGTCTGAACGCCTGTACCTGTATCTTTTCTACATACTTTACATCCGCTATTACCTCCAGAATCACTGCTATACTCTTTTTGTTTCATAAGTCTGAGAGGGAGGCCACTCTGCTCACAACAGAGCAGGAAGTATAGAAGCCAACACACACACACACACACACACACACACACACACACACACACACACACCAGGTGCATACTTGTATTAAGCACATACTAAGCATTAGCATAAATAACCCACACTTTAAGTGTTAAGTACATATAAATATACATGAACTAACTCACATCTACGCATATAGTCCACATGGTGTACCAAGTGGATTCATGAATATACATGGATAGCCTACAGGAGGAAGAGTTCAGGCTCTTCCACACTACAAACAATCAAGTACTGCAAAGAAACAGGCACTAAGTGTGGAGGACCCTATAACGATCTATTACTGTTGCTCATGCAAACGGCTGAATGATTGAGAATCTCGTAGAGCCGAAGAGAAGCTTGAGAAGTGGCAACAAAGACATGATCTATCACTTCCCATCGCTGCCATTTTGTTTCAGGGCAAAGCCGTGGTGTTTTATTTTGGGCCGATTATAGTTAGTGCAGTTAGTCATCAAACACTGGGACGTTTGAACTCTGGCTGGTGAATCACGCCACGGTTTTGCCTACGATACGCTAGAGGACTCTGAACAGACTTTGGAAAGAGTAGGCCTAACGTCCGACACCATCTCACATCTAAAGACAACCATCTCACATCTAACGTTAAAGACTGTCATAATATGTAAAGACTGGAAATCTTCCAGGGTCACAAATTGCAAGACTACAACTAGATTGGTTTTGAAAAATTTAAGAAAGATAGCTAGCTACCGCTAGCGTTAGCTGGTAATTTGAGGGAAAGTTTGCAGATTTCCTGTTCTGCCGTACATGCAGATGAATGTCTCCAGTACCAGCATGTCTGCGTTTATCCGCTGATAAAACTCCCGTTGGATGACGCGCTTCAGACGGGTTGAAAATCAGCAACTTTCCCTCTTTAGCGTTTAGCTTAGCCCGGCGCCATGGCAACCATAAACAACACTGGCTCTAGCCGTTTGCTACTTCCTGTTTGGTGCTGGAGGGAGCGCACCCATTGGTTGTTGACAGTGTTCACATGATTTAACTTCACTGCCAAGACTTAAAAACTTAGGATATCATCAAACACGTTTGATTTTGTCGTAACGTGAAAACGGGAGAAAGACTGACTGGGAGTGAGTTTTATGACCTTACACCAAACGATTGACACTACGGGAGCGTCCCAACTCTAGCAAGACTCTCATGATTTCATTCCGATATTGGAAATTAGTCAGCGACGGTGGAATCGCTTGAAAAGTCTTTTGGTTTAAGGTCAGCCTTAGAATGAATGATCAGCAGCTGTGTGTGAAATAGTTGAAAATGGGTAGGTAGCCTGACTGGTATTTAACATGGAGTATCATTACTGAGGCTTAAATAAATATAATCGATCAGTGAGGCAAAAATATGACAAAATAACACATGGTAAGCGATTTGGGAGAATTTCTGCATGAACCAAGGAGACATATTGTCTGTCTGCAAAGTTTGTAATGCTGCATTGTAGAGAGGACATACTCTGAAATCATTGTCCCGATGTAAGTGCTTGCAATAGTACTAAAATATATACAAAAACAGCATCAGTGGTTCACCAGCAGGCACACATGTAAGAGCTCTTTAATTAATCAACGCATTTTTACGAACGGGTTCGCATGATATCGTACGGAAACTTATGCACAACAATTCGCATGATATTGTATGGAATTATAGTGACCTCCAGCTGGTCACATGACAGTTAAGTTTAGTGGTCTTTACAGTTAAATTTAGCAGAGAAGAGGTGACGGCCGTTACAGTTGAGTTAGGCCAACAAAAGGTGAGTGTCATTGGACGACGACAGTTAAGTTTAGACACAAAAACAACTATTTAAGGTTAGAAACAAAGATTTCTGTTTAGGTTTAAAGACAGTTCCCCTTAAGTAGTACTCCTGGGACACGAACACCCCTTTCCTGGGTGAAAGTCTTGTGTTTTCCCCTTAACTTCTTCAGGGACACAAACTCTGCTCCCCCGCTCTGTTTTAGGACCCATCCATCCATCATCTTGAATTCAGCGTTTGTTCATTTCATGAACTTCCCTGCTGAGGATCTATACAGCTTTATCTCTTCATGTCATGGATAAAGATGGATTATCCTTTTTGTGATTTTAATAAAGGTTGATGATGACGACCGAGCCTTTAAAACTGGAGCAGATGTCGCTAAAGGACTGGACGCTGCTCGGTCAGTCTGAACAAGTTATAGGCAGACTTCAGGTATGTGTGAGATGAACTTGTCAAATTAAGTCCTTCACGCTCTTCTAAAAAAAAACAGCAGGGACAGTGGCTCATGAATAATAATAGCATTAATCATAGTGATAACAGCAGCGCCATATGTACACAGATGTGTCCGACATGCCTGATCTACGTTGATGTGACTGAATCAGAACATCACTCCAACACGGCGGCATCAAACTGTCATGGTGCACTGATGGGGAACTAGTTTCACCGTGTCAATAGATACATTCTCACTCCCAGTGTGTCAAATAGCGAGACTTGGTAAGGTGCCTTTGGCGTTTGTTACTGATGCAAAAACATCTGATATATACATATACATACACATACATATGTATGTATATATACATACTCTAAGCTAACCTGCCTCTCTTCGCTATGCTATTATAATTCTAGACTGCCGGGGGAGTTCCTTCCTTCCTATGACACACTAAGTTGCTCTCTCATCTCTGTTTTCACTTGTTTCCTTTTGTATGCATCCTGTCCCAGAAATGCTTGTTAGTAACCTAGCTCCGGGGAGTTTACTCCCCGTCCTTATGTTCCCTGCATTGTCCGGCTGCGTCCTGCTGCGTCCGCCGTATCCACCCATGCTCTGCAGCGCCACGTCACAACCCGCAACGCCCTGCTGTGATGTTCATACGCACAGAGTAGTCAGGATCCGGTATAGGAGACTGCACTACTCAGTAGGACATGATGTGCCCTGCTATGACATGAACTTCCAGGACTACCTTCGAAGTCACTGTTCCATTATCTTTAATGTGACTATTATTTGCCACTGTTCATCACACCCCCAATGGGCCCCGTCAGATACCACCTACCAAGAGTCTGGGTCTGCCTGAGTTTCTTCCTAAAAGGGAGTTTTTCCTCGTCACCGTCACAACAGCCACTGCTAATGCTTGCTCTTGAGGGAATTACTGGAATTGTTGAGGTTTTGGAATTTAAATAGTGTGGTCTAGACCTACTCTATCTGTAAAGGGTCTCGAGATAACTGTGTTATGATTTGATACTATAAATAAAATTGAATTGAATATATATACACATATCTACATATATATATATATATATATATATATATATATATACACACATATCTACATATATATATATATATACACACACACACATACAGTATATATTTACATCTATATACACATGCATATACCTATATATACATACATACACATATATATATACACACACTGTGTTTGTGTGTGTGTGTGTATATATATATATATATATATATATATATATATATATATACAATATTTAAATCAATATATAAATATTGATTTAAATGGGAGTTTATTGATTTAAATAAGATTGTATTGCTTCCACTAGAGAAAATAGTCCGTTCCGTCTCTATGGTTGGAATCCTGCATCCATAGCAACGTAAAAACTCTGTAATGCAATCCTTCGTCTATTAGCTACTCAACACCACCTTACGGGCTGTGGTAGTAGCCCTATATTTTATGGGGTGCTGCCGTGGTGGACAAATGACCCAGCTGCTGTTTTAATCACTGCAGGAACTGACACAACATTAGCTGAAGCGTTGTAGTGAGCTAGCGGGCTATCGGCTGCTCTAATTTACATTAAACTGAACATTTCTGTTGACGGTGAAGTGAGACACGGTGAATGGCTTCTTTGGGAATATTTATGTGGACGTTTATGTCCTCATTCATCTCGTTTCCTTTTTGCAGAGCCGCTGCATGTTGACACACCTGTAAGTTAACGTTGAACAAGTTGCAATGTAAGCTAACTAATTAGCGTTGTTGTCTCTACGGCTGTTACTGCGTAGCTAGCGATCATAGACGGTATAGAAATATACTAGCGATAGACGCTCATCAGATCTGCTGTCATTGCTTGGAGGACAGAAGTTGCTCCACGTTTCCCCACTTTTTGCCACAGCTGATAGGCTAAATTATCCGGACTTCTTTCAGCGGATTGATTGATAGCTGTCCTCCAGAGTGAACAGAACTGCGTCCATGGCAACGCTCTGCTTTTGCATGGCAACGGTGTGTTATCCTTAGCAGCGGTCTGTTATCAAGAAATAACAGACCGCATTCTACATTAGAATTCAACCAAGCCATGTAATAAATTATATATATATATATATATATATATATATATATATATATATATATATATACACACATACACACACACTCTTACGGGCGGATACACATTGTGGCTGTTGAGCCAGTTATAGCTCTGATTAAGAGTTGGAGAGTACAACACTTGTATTTCCAACTGATTAAACATCCTGTTCAATTTCCATGATTTATTTCCACCTGGACGATTAATCACCACGTCTGTTGAAAGTCAGTATTTAACCTGCGATAGTTGTTTGATGTGTTGAAGTCCTGCCTGCTCCTTATCTGTGGTCCGTTTGAATCCCACAGCAGTGTGGATGAATGACTGCAGTTTAACTTCCAGATAACAGAATGTGGTGGATAAATTGTGATCAGACAGAGGACGCTCCGTCATTACTGCCGTCCCGCATCCAGATAATGTCCACTCTAATCTGATAGAGCATACACGTCCATTATTCAGACAGATATTGGGCTGTCGATGGTCAGCCATCTAGTTAAGTGGTGGCTCCATTAGAGGATGGCTGGGCAGCTACTGTACGTGTGTGTGTGTGTGTGTGTGTGTGTGTGTGTGTGTGTGTCTGTGTGTATTTCATGGGTTTTCTCAAGTCTGTATTTCTTTTAAATTGTTACGTTTAAAAAAAAAAAAAAAGTGGGTCTAGAGTTATAGCTGTAATAGGCTAAATCCAAAGTTCCATTTCCTGGATTGCTCTCGTTCTGCCGGAAATTCCACCGGATGTCACTCTTTTTTGCATGTCCGTTAGCTTCCGCTTTCTTTGTGCTGTAATTTGAAATCTGCGGTGGATTTCTGAGGACTATGGTTAACTGCTCCTCAGATCTCTGCAGGGTAAATCCAGACAGCTAGCTAGACCATCTGTCCAATAGGAGTTTTCTGTCGCACGACTAAAACAACTTCTGAACGTACACGTTCCACCAAAACAAGTTCCTTCCCGAGGCTATTTTGCAGAGCCACCGTGGCTCCATCTGGTGCTTACACCGCACAAGACGATTTTGATTGGTTTAAAGAAATGCCAATAAACCAGAGCAGGTTTTTTCTCCCATCCAGGAATGCTGTGTGGACTAGCCAGACCCAGATAATGTAATAACACAAGTACACAGCCAATGCCTGTTTCATCATAAAACATTGTATTTTTTCTTAAATTAACATACAATTGACATTAGAACGTGTATCGTAGCCAATAAAAAGAAAGCACCAACAATCACATATAATTAGAATTTGGCCCATCCACACAAAATCAAACCCCTTAAAACCTCAGCTATTGATAGCGATTAATTAAACAAAGAAAAGTTGTGATTAGACAATTATTGAATTGTTGCAGGCCTATCTACAGTTGCCCATGTGTGTTTAATCATCACGCTAAACAGTACTACAAACAAGTGAAATCAAAAGAAGGCTACGTCCTTAGAAATTGCATTGCGATTAAGTTTTTTTTATTTCAACCGGTTGTAATCAACAACAAATTCATATCCATTTTTAACAGATTCACGATGCATCGTAACATCCCTACAAAAAAAACACTCCCTAGCCCCTTATTTCTAACCCTAACTAGATGTCTAATCCCAACCTGAACATAATCTATATTATGTTTTTTTTTTTTTTAGAGCTGCAGATTGGACAACGTAAGTCTTCAGATAACCAGTTTGTTGCATTAATCGAAACATTGATAATGAAAATGATGATTAAAAAAAAATAAATCATTGTGTGACTGGCATAGTGTAGACTGAACACACACACACACACAAACAAGTACGTAAATATTATAGATCATAGGCCATTGGCATACAGTAGGTCTTCATAATGGAAGCATACCCCTCTGTTCTTCTGTGGGATACGTAACAGCGCCTTCGCCATATACAGAGACACACACACACACACACACACACACACACACACACACACACACACACACACACACACACACACACTCTCGTATGACCCCATAATGAATCCGTTGCTTCAGTAATTGACATTTTCACACTTCCCCTTCTAAACATACGGACATTCATTTATCCAATGTCAAAGCCATTCAATCCATCCTTTCCATTAACCTTCTTTCATCTCGTTTTAAATGTTACCCAGACTTCCATCCTCTTATGTGCAGACAAAGGCTGTGACCAAAGCCTGCATGCGTTTCATCCACAGTTCAAATGGAGTTCAGTCTCCGACAGGTTCAACTCGTGTGTGCGTTTGGATTTGACGTTTAAAGTAACAAAAAAAAAAAAATTTAAAAGTTATTAACTTACCTTTAGGTCATCTGTTTTCCAGCTCAATCCTTCCCGATATCTGAAACAACAAAATTAAAATATTTTGTTAATTCATTTCCACAACTTTTCATGTAAGCAATAACTGCAATGTGTGACTGCCAGTAGGCTACATTCATTTAAAATCAAACATTGCCGTTGGTGCCAAGGGGAGCGCCTGTCATAGTGTGATTGGTTATGTCGCTGTCAGTCCCCTGCTCCATATCCTATCCACCAATCACAGCGTCTCTCGAATGAAAACACCTCTTTTCTGACCCCCCCCAGTTGGTTTGATTTGCATTGAGAGATGATTTTATGGAAAGTACCCCATGCCAATCTCTAGGTATGGTGAAGGGTATGTGATGATGTGGGGGGCCATTTTAATTCCAAAGGCCAAGGGAACTTTATCAGGATGCATAGTATCCTGGAGCCATGAAATAACTGGCCTTTAAAAATAAAAATCTGCCTGCCTCTATGGGAATTTAACATAGGGGTGTATTGACTTATGCCCCCTGTATTTTAAGGAAGAACATTTTTTTTTTAAGGCATTAAGATCAATTTCCAAAAGATGATTTTTTTATTCCTCTTTTTAGTCAATTTTAGCATGGGTTCATAAAGAAAGACTGAAATGGTTTCAAAACGGTATATCCTGAATAAACATTATACATAGCCTACCAGTGATTATCCAGTCGGCATCCTCAGATCTTAACTATTTGTTTTCATAATTTCAGCTTTTTTTTTTTTTTTTTTTAACTCAAAATTTAGACACAATATTATATAAATGAGCTGTATTGACCATGAATTTCAAAAATAAGTGTAAAACTAGTGGTCATAAGTTGGTGTTGGTGGTATGTATACTGGTGGTAGTGGTGGGGAAAAAAAGCGCCAAAAAAAAAAAAAAAAGGATCAAAAACTTGGAAAAAAGGCAATGAAAATGTAAAGAAAAAAGTGTTCATTTTCTGTTTTGACAAGTCGCACAGTAGACGGTGAGACAACACCGGGGTTAAGAACGACATAATGAAAGTAAATCCCCAAATTTCTGCATTCAAAACGGTAGCTTGAAACCTATTAGACTGCACGCCTTTACGACATCTCTCAAACACCTTCTCATTCCAGCAGTCACAGAGAGGAAGAGCAGAAGAGGGAGAAACTCATGAGTCAGATTTGATGTTGCGAGAATATAGTTGAACCCACCGAGTCATCGAGACACCGACTCTCATTTCATCTTTCAGCGTTTTGTTGGCAGAGTGCATCCCTCTGCGGCGAAGAAAACGTTCGGAAACGGGAGCGACTCGGAGAGCAAATGGCTTCATTTTAAAGATGCAGAGGCAGCTGACAAATGGATGTCATCACGGAGGAAAAAAGGACAAATTACAAGGGACGAGTTTTGTTCCGTCTACGCATCTCTGTTATCTGATAGATGACTTATAAACACGATGAAAAGGGAGGGTGGGGAGGGGGATATGGAGTGGGATTCTGGGAGACTGAGGGTGAAGATGCTGAGAGAGCCATTCAAAAAATAGCATAAATGGATCAATCAGAATACAGAAATCTCTTCTTTCCCCATTTCGTTCCACCTTGAGCCGTGCTCTCCTACTCCCCCCCTCTTCTATCTTTCTTTCTTCATTCACTTCTCTTTACTTTCCCTCCTTCACGTTTTTTTTTCCTTCCCTAAGTCATGGCGATGGGAATCTCATCAGACGCTGTGGATTATCAAAAGCCTCCCCAGGCTCTCTGCCTCTGAATGAAATTTGACTTCTTGACTTTTAAAAGCCAGCCGGCTACTTTGATCTCCAGATAGCATCGCTAACATGATATATCGGGCACTCAACATGTGTGTGTTGTGTGTGTGTGTGTGTGTGTGTTGTGTGCGTGTGTGTGTTTGTGTTGTGTGCGTGTGTGTTGTGTATGTGTGCATGTATGTATGTGTTGTGTGCATGCATGTGTGTTTGTGTTGTGTGCGTGTATGTGTGTTGTGTGCGTGTTGTGTGTGTGTGTGTGTGTGTGTGTGTATGTATGTGTGTGCTGTGTGTTTGTGATGCATGCACACAACACACACATACACAACACACACATGCACGCACACGACACAAACACGCACGTGCACGCACACAACACAAACACATGCACGCACACAACACAAAGCCGCGCACGCACACATCACAAACGCATGGACACATACACACATGCATGCACACACAACACACACACATGCACACAACACAAACACACACAAAACACACATACATGCACACAACACAAACACACACACAAACCCGCACACACACGTGCGCACAAAAACACAAACACACAGCACACACATACATACACACACACACACACACACACACACAAGACACAAACATGCAAACAACACACAACACGCACACAACACACATACACGCACACACCACAAAGTGTGTGTTTGTGTTGTGTGCATGTATGTGTGTGCTGTGTGTTGTGTGTGTGTTTGAGTTGTGTGCACGTGTGTGTGTGTTGTGTGTGCATGCATGTGTGTTGTGTGCGTGCGTTTGTGATGTGTGCGCGCGCGTTTGTGTTGTGTGCGTGCATGTGTGTGTTGTGTATGTGTGCATGTGTGTTTTGTGTGCATGTATGTATGTGTATGCTCTGTGTGTATGTGTATGCTCTGTGTGTGTGTGTTTGTGTTGTGTGCGCGTATTTGTTGTGTGCGCTCGTGTGTGTGGGTTCGTGTGTGTGTTTGTGTTGTGTGCATGTATGTATGTGTGTGCTGTGCGTGTGTTGTGTGCGCGTATGCGTGTATGTATGTGTGTGCGGGTGCGTTGTGTGCATGTATGTGTGTGTGTGTGATGGTTCGTGTGTGTTTGTGTTGTGTGTGTGTGTGTGTGTGTGTGTGTGTGTGTGTGTGTGTGTGTGTGTGTGTGTAATGATTTCAGAAAAAGAGAAAATCCTCCAAAAGTGGAGACAGAGGAGAACAACTGTGTGAGTACATGTTGGGATTTGGATCTTAAAAGAAAAGTTAAGGTAAAGGTTAAATTAAGTAGTTTTTAGAGGAGGTGTAGCCTAATAAAAGTAGGCTTAATTCGTAGCCAAAGGATGGAGTTTGGGATGAAATCCCTTCAGGTAGACAGCGTAGTAAAAGGTACAGAACGTCTCTCTATCTCACTTTACCTTCCCTAAGTCATGGCGATGGGAATCTCATCAGACGCTGTGGATTATCAAAAGCCTCCCCAGGCTCTCTGCCTCTGAATGAAATTTGACTTCTTGACTTTTAAAAGCCAGCCGGCTACTTTGATCTCCAGATAGCATCGCTAACATGATATATCGGGCACTCAACATGTGTGTGTGTGTGTGTGTGTGTGTGTTGCGTGCGTGTATGTGTTGTGTGTGATGTGTGCATGTACGTGTGTTGTGTTTGTGTTGTGTGCATGTATGTATGTGTGTGCGTGTATGTGTGTTGTGTGCGTGTATGTGTCTTGTGTGTGTGTTGTGAGCATGCAAGTGTGTTGTGTGTGTGTGTATGTGTCTTGTGTGCATGCATGTGTTTGAGTTCTGTGCGTGTATGTGTGTTTGAAGTGTGTGTGTGTGTGTGCGCGTGTTGTGTGCATGTATGTATGTGTGTGTGTGTTTGGTGCGTGTGTGTGTGTGCGTGTATGTGTGTTGCGTGTGTTTTGAGCATGTAAGGGTTTTGTGTGCGTGTACGTGTGTTGTGCGCATCTATGTGTGTTGTTTGCGTGTGTGTTGTCTGCGTGTTGTGTGCATGTATGTGTGTTGTGTGCGTGTTTATGTTGTGTATGTGTGTTGTGTGCATGCATGTGTTTGTGTTGTGTGCGTGTATGTGTGTTTGAAGTGTGTGTGTGCGTGTTGTGTGCGTGTATGTATGTGTGTGTTCGGTGCGTGTGTTTGTGTGTGTGTGTGTGTGTGTGTGTGTGTGTGTGTGTGTGCATGTTTGTGTGTGTGTGTGTGTGTGCGTGTGTGTGCATGCCTAAGCGATGATTTCAGAAAAAGAGTAAATCATGGACAAAAAAAAGACAAATACAAATGCAAAGGTGAATGTGCGTACGTTGTAGCTGAGGTGTAGCCTAATAAAAGTAAGATACATCCGTAGCCAAGGGATGGAGCTTGGGATGAAATCCCTTCAGGTAGACACTGAAGTAAAAAGGTACAGAACGTCTTTCTATCTCACGCTCCGCATTAAAGCATCCTTTTTCAGTGTCTGGTGGCTGCAGTCGTCTCTGCTCGCTGCAGAAAGTCAACATTATTTGGAGCAGCACCTATGCTGCATCGCCACGAGCTTTGATAAGAGGTCCCGCGTTTCACTTTGAGCTCAATTAATTACAAAGGTAAACACAAGCAGCAGTTAAACCATCCTCAGTGGGGTTTTGAGCAATAACATGATAGACGGTTACAGCGGCACAGACCTTAAAACCAATATACCAGCTTTGGGATTCAATTTAGTTCAATTATAAGCCCCCCGATAACAGTTACATATCATAGCGCATACACAGCAGGTATTGTCTGTCATTTACAACGCTCTGGATTACTTCTACATTAATCTGTCCATCTAAACAAATGTACACATAAATGGACTAAAGAAACCCAGGGACGATTACACACAAACGTAACGACTCTTCACAAAAAAAGGTCTACTTACAGTTTCAGATTTATTTTGCTATTGTAAAAATACATACAATTGCTACTATAAAAAAAAAAAAAAAAAAAAAAACGGGCCACAAGAAAGTCTGAATCTGAATACGTTTTGATCCCCTCAGGGAAATTGTTTAGTTGCACGAGCGAGTCAATTGTAGTGTATAAAGTAACAAAGTAATATAGCTACAGTAAGAAATAAAAATGTTAAGAGAGTAAAAAGATTGTTTCTAAAACAAAGGGATCGTAAAATCTATTGTATCGCAGTGTGAACATAAAGTACAGTGTCGACATGAATACATTATGAATATAAATAAATACAGTGTGAATATGAGAAGCTGCAGTGGATAACCGATTGTGCACATTGTAAACGATAGATTAATTGTTGTACATCATTTTCTAAGAATATTGAGAAGTGATGTGGAAATATGTTGTAAAATGCTGTATTTTGTAAAAAAAAAAAAAAAACAATTGGCAGGGGTATTGCTTTGAAATTGGCCTTGTCGAGTAGAAAATGGTTCATGAGAGTAGAGCAAATTGGACTTGAGTGGTGAGAGGGAGGTGCGTTACATCATTGGGGTCATCAGGTGGGCCCCTTCTTCCTTTGACGTTTTGTTGGTAAGCCCACGACATCTCCAGGGGGCTCTACGCTGATACCTGCCGTCTCATGTACACCCACCTCAGTTCCGTACCCTCCTCTCTTCGTCTTGCAGCCCAGCTGTTGTCTTTCCTTTTAATCCAAAGTCAAATGCTGCTTTTATTCTGCTGCATTTGACAAGGACTTGATTGCTTGTTGGATGGTGAGCGACCTCACCATCGTTTTCTTCAACAGACTTTTTCGAAGATCTACCAAAGCATCCCCGGCATCCCACTTCTACAGGGAAAGGCTTGGGCTGCATTCCGCTTCCCTTAAATTGCATCCCCGACTCCTCCACCTGTCCCCCTCCCTTGCAGACCCTACCTTAGTCTGCCCCAGGAAGCATGGAAGAGACGGAAAGAAAATCATGGGAGGAGAGAGGAAATGAACGCGTTGAATGCAGCTGTATGGGCGGAGTTAGCAACGGCTTTCAGCTGCATGGCTTCCCGGGAAGGCTGCTCTCGTGTATTCTCGATCATAGCTCCTCAGAGATCCCTCCTCCATGCTTGGGGAAGGAATGAGAGCTTTGAGATGGCCTTCACGGAGGAGGGCCAGAACGACTTCTGGTTCAAGCGAGGCGCAAGGAGGTGTCAAATAAGAGAAGTGAGATTCAGCCCTGGTGTCCCATGTACACCCACTTCAATTCCATACCCTCCTCTCTTGCAGCCCAGTTGTTGTCTTTCCTTTTAATTCAAAGTCAATTTTCTGCTGCATTTGGCAATGACATGATTGCTTGATGGAGGGAGTGACAACTCATCACCATTTTCTTCAACGGACGTTTAATAAATGTAGCAACAAATCCCCTGCATCCCACTTCTACAGGGAAGGTCTTGGTCTTCCAACTGCTCCGAGCAGCTTCAGTTGCCAGTTCAGAGTACTAGGTCTTTTTTCTCTCATTAGCTTCTTTAACAACATTCTCCCATGGCACTACACCGCCAATTCCACAACAATTTATATAATCCTAAATTGAATTCAAACAAATGATGAACCTTATAGTCTACACATGTTGAACAAACTCTGAAATCCATAAATTTCTAGGATATCAGTGCGACTGTAGTCTATATTGACGATGATTCATTTAGGGGATTGCTCCGTTGCCGCCGGAAGATCCATCGGATGGCCCTCATTTTCAGCCAGATGTCCGTTACCTTCCCTGTTCTTTGTGTTGTAATTTTAAACTCCGGTCGATTTCTGAGGACTATGGTTAACTGCTCCTCAGAGCTCCTCAAGGTAAATCCAGACAGCTAGCTAGACTATCTGTCCAATTGGAGTTTTCTGTTGCACGACTAAAACGTACACATGTTCCACCAAAACAAGATCCTTCCCGAGGCTATTTTGCATAGGCACTGTCATTGCGTCCAGCGCTTAGCGCCGCTCAAGACAATTTTGATTGATTTAAAGAAATGCCAATAAACCAGATTACGTTTTTCTCCCATCCCGGAATACTGTGTGGAGTAGCCAGAACCTTTCTATGGTCTGGCAATGCGAGACTAGTATGGCCTGTAATCACACTCACTCCCTGAGACTTGTCAGGCCCTCTACAGCTGATCCCAGCCAAGCTTGTGCACCATGAAGCAGTAGTGGTAATCTAATCCTCTGCAGATCCTACCTTATTCTATTACGAGTCTGTTAATGCTGAGGGCATTTTAAAGATGACGGCAGAAAACAAGCTCTGAAAAGTTTAAGCAGACTTTGATGGTAAATAAAGGAGGAGAGCTGGAGGGAGGTATGGATTCAAGGGAAGGCTAATAGTCTATTATTGTGTGGTTTTCCCTTTTAAAAGTTGCTATATGGGCTAATGGCATGCAGCGGGGAAAGTTTTTATGCTGATGATAGTGTATAGTTTCAAGTATAAGTAAAGAAGTAAACAAGAGAAGTGCTGAGGCATGAATGCATTAGTGTATGTATTTGGGCCAGCAGACAGGCAGGCTGGACCAAGTAAACATGCAGTGTATATATTCAATAAACACATCATATCTATACCAATATCCACACAGTCACCACACATAAAAAAGGCATAATTCAGCCATATCAAGCATGGTATCAAACAAATGATATGAAGTTTAAATGATGTATATTTTATCAGCTTATATAGAGACACCTACAATTTATAAGAATGCCTGCCAGCCAGAAAATCAATACAACAATGTCGTTATTGTAATTACAGCAGATGACCTGCTACGACAGAACAAAACGTCACTGATGCTAGGAAAAAGAAAGACAGACAAGTTACTCAAAGTAGTGATTTTGACGCAGCAACTGTTGTAAAAACGGTTAGGTAGTTAAGTGATTTCCACTTTGTTTTCTCAACCTTTGGCCTATATATTAAATCTAAGGCAAAGTTCTGGAAGCTATCGGACTAATTATGTTGGGAAAAACAGAAGGGACACTTTAGCAGGTGATTTGTACTGAATGAATTACATATTGTTTTAATTTAATGTTTGATTTTGGTTTAGGTAATGGAGGTAGATTGGCCTGACCCATGCAGCCCTACTAAGCGCTGGTTTGGTGGCCATTTGCAGGCCAAAACACATTGAGACTAAACACGACAAAACTTTTGTTGGAAGGTTTTCTTTAAGAATTTTGAACTTGTTCCTAAAATAGTGATTTAAATAATGCAGTCTGTTCTGTTGGTACCTTTTTTGTTTCCATGAGCTGGGTCCACCTGAAAAAGGATTCACTACAAGTTAAGATGGCTGCTTATACTCTTCAAACAGGAAGTGGAAGAGGCCAAGTGCCAGTGCTGCCAGAGGGGGAGGGGGACATCTTTGGATCAGATTCAATTCTTTTGGAGTTTAATTTCATTTCATTGATAGTGCACCAAGCGTAATGTATATGCACTCTTTATTTACATAAATATTGGATTGTATATGTTTTTTATTCATGATAAATAGTTTTCTTTCCTCACTTTCTGTGGAAAGTGACGCCACGGCTAGGTAAACACAGCAAAGGCTTTATGTAAACAGGTAGGTAGGCTCAGAAACAAATGGCTAAATGTCACAGAACACACACAACTTCAGCAGCAAACACAAAGATGATTCCAGCAGGCCTCATCCCAGACAAAATGTTGCTTGAAAGGAAAGACCTTGTGAGAAAACCACGCACAAGAAGAAATTCAATATTTTACATCTGCTTGCAGGTGATAAAATGTAATACACCTCACCATGCCACAACAGAGTTTAGGTGTAAAATGCATCCCAGAGATTCTCCTGCAAGTTGGTGCAGATTGAATGCACAGGTAGTCTCATCCAGAGGAGTCTCGCTTTGCCAGACCTTTCTCCACAGCATTGCAGAGGAGGGTCTGGCTAGTCCACAAAGCATTCTGGGATGGGAGAAAAAACGCGCTCTGGTTTATTGGCATTTCTTTAAACCAATCACAATTGTTATTAGCTCTGCATGGAGCCGCTGCATAATAGCCTCAGGAAGGAATTTCTTTTGGTGGAACATGTTTACGTTAAAAAATTGTTTAGTAGTCGTGCAACAGAAAACTCCGAATGGACAGATAGTCTAGCTAACTGTCTGGATTTACCCTGCAGAGATCTGAGGAGCAGTTAACCATAGTCCTCAGAAATCCACCAGAGTTTAAAATTGCAACACAAAGAAAGCCAAAGGAAACGGACATCGGCACCGGAGCAATCCCGGAAGTGGACAGTCCTGGATTTAGACTACATCCAGAGTAACTATCAGAGTAAAACAGTGGTATAAGATTAGTCACCTCAAGAAACTGTTGCTAAGGAGGGTCAAATTCCACAGTGTTGACAGTATGTGATGGTAAAGTTACTTCGGTCCAATAAAGATCATATAGGCAAGAGGGAAGGTAATGTGGACATGGACAGTAGGGCTGCCCCCCTCTGAATCAATTAGTCGACTAATTGGTCGTTTTCTTCTCTATCGTATGGAGACTATCTCTCCACCGTTACATATTCCATATGTACGGGGATGAGCCCTCTGATGTCAGGTACATCGATAGTTCTAAGACACACCGGCTAGCCCGGCCACGCCCTATAAAGCACCTGTGCTGGCGTGGAATCACTGATTGTTTGATTGGAACCGCCTCCGAGTGGCATACAGCTGGCGAGATAGTCTCTTCACTCAGAGAACCAAGGTTACAACATAACCGAGCGATCGTAGCCAACTGAGATTTATTAAGTCATTTTAATGCTTTTTTCAAGCTAAATGATTTTTTTTAAGAAACTTATGAGCACATCGCTGTCAAACACATAATTTAAAGTGGTGCTTGATGATTCTTTGTGGAAAAACTCAGATTTTACAGATCTGACGATTAAATCAACTAATCGATTAGTCGACAGAACCGTGTGAGTGTCAGTCGATTCAAAATGTCTTTAATCTAGGACAGCCCTAGTGGATGGAAGATTGAAAAGTCTTTGTCCATGGTAATTTTCCCTGTTTGTTGGTAGTGGGAATTTATTACATTCTTTTTTTTTTAAATGGTGTAGCTCTCCATCCAGCTGTATCACAAATTGATTATTGAATAAGGACCTTATTTCATCTTTACAGTCTGCCTTGGTCTTAACCAACTCCCTGAGAAAATGATCTGGCTCTTTAACTGCAAAAATTTCCCACTTTCTTCACCAGCCAGTTGATTACTTTGTCTGAGATTATTTTCTGAAAGTGGCTGCCTGCTGCTGCTGGAAATGAGCATGACGAGAGTGCTGGTACTGAATCATTCAGAAATGCAGGATTACCCAATATATGAGTTCCATGTTATCAGAATTTTAGATAGTCACCATTGAAACATTTGGTTGAGTGACAGTACTCTGATCCAATGGAAATCCTAATTTTCAGATTGACAGAACTCTAGCCTAATGGTTTGGAGTGGGGAGGGAAGTGCGCCAGGGGGACCAATCATATTCCAGGGTGGGGGGCTTTCTAGCGCGGGACATGAACCCTGGTCTCCTGGGTGAAAGTCCTGTGTTGTTTGACCCATCCACCACCCCAACCTACAGATTTTGGGTCTTTCACACTACTCTCTACCGTTGTCTCTGACTCTGAGAGACACTGACCAAGGGTCAGTAGTTGACGAGTTGGGAATGACAACGTTTTGAAATATTGTCTAATGAAAGTGACAGTATTACTCATATAATACAGCTTTAAATACTTGATATACATGCAGCAGAACATTAATAACTACAGTTGTGTGTGTGTGTGACTGAAGGGAACTGTTGTAAAAACCCTCCCCTCCATTAAAAGAGGGGTAAATAAATCCTTTAAAGACCTGCATAATAAGACAGAGGGCCACAACTGTGACTCATTACTGTTACCATCCTGTCACAGCAGCCTGTCTCAGTGCACCGCTGCAGCTCATTAACCCCCCTCACATCTCCACTGCACCTCTCCAGCTGATTCTCTCTGGTTTGGCTACGAAGCAGCAAAAACACACAGATTGCGGCCCGAAATGCCGGTGCATAATACGTACACACACAGCTGTGCATCCACACTCCTCATATAAATAGCTTTGTCTACACTTGCAGTTGCCATTTTGAAAGAAATCATTCAACATTTGGACACTGTACTTATACTCACCTAAAGGAATATTAGGAACACCTGTTCAATTTCATGTTAATGAAAGTATCTAATCAACCAATCAAAGGACAACTGCTTCAGTGCATTTAGGGGTGTGGTCCAGGTCTAGACAATCTCCTAAACTCCAAACTGAATGTCAGAATGGGAAAGAAAGGTGATCTAAGCAACTTTGAGCATGGCATGGTTGTTGGTGCCAGACGGGCTGGTCTGAGTATTACGCAATCCGCTCAGTTACTGGGATTTTCACACGCAACCATTTCTAGGGTTTACAAAGAATGGTCTGAAAAAGGACAAACATCCAGTATGCTGCAGTCCTGGGGGGCGAAAATGCCTTGTTGATGCTAGAGGTCAGAGGAGAATGGGCCGACTGATTCAAGCTGATAGAAGATCAACTTTGACTCACATAACCACACGTTACAACCGAGGTATGCAGCAAAGCATTTGTGAAGCCACAACATGAACAACCTCAAGGAGGATGGGCTACACCAGCAGAAGACCCCACTGGGTACCACTCATCTCCACTAAAAATTGGAAAATGAGGCTACAATTTGCACGAGCACACCAAAATTGGACAGTTGAAGACTGGAAAAATGTTGCCTGGTCTGACGAGTCTCGATTTCTGTTGAGACGTTCAGATGGTAGAGTCAGAATTTGGCGTAAACAGAATGAGAACATGGATCCGTCATGCCTTGTTACCACTGGGCAGGCTGGTGGTGTTGGTGGTGTAATGGTGTAGGGGATTCCTTTTGCCTTCAGAACTGCCTTATTTTTTGTGGCATTGATTCAATGAGGTGCTGGAAGTATTCTTTAGAAATGTTGGCCCATATTGATAGGTCAAACACAGTATTAGTATGGTCTTCCTAATAATCCTTTAGGTGGGTGTATTGTGAAAGGGTAGTTTGTTTTATTTGTTCAGGATAGGGCTAAAAACTGATGATACCTTCATGATCTATTTCTTGATCAGTCATTTAGTCTATGAAATGTTGAAGCATCCATCATTATCTCACAGAGCCCAAGGCGATGTCTTCAAGCGGCTTCTTTCGTCCAACCAAAAGTCCAAAAGCCAAAGATATTCAATTTACAGTTATACAAGACACAGATTGGCAAGCGATATGCATTTCCACTTGATAAATGGCTTCTATGATGAATCCATTAACAAAATGGTGAATGAATGGCCAGGCGCATGATTAGGCACTTACCTACGCTTTACTATACTTACGCGCTCGGTGTGTTTTCACCATTAGTATTCGCCGCAGTGAATGAAGTTAGCCCCGACGCCATCGACTGAAAATGCGGGGAGAGGACAGGTGTGACAGGGTAAAGGAAATACTCACAGCCTGTTATACACTAAAGGTATTAGTAAGTTTATAGCATGTGAGGATTCTAAAATAGTGTTTAAGGTGTGTGTTAGTAACATGTTAAGTAAGTTAGAGTTAAGTTTGCAGAACGTAATGTGCGTGCGTGCGTGCATGCGTGTGAGCGGAGCCCCGCTCTGGTACAGAGAAGAATAGCTCCATACTAAGAGTAGACGCCATTTTATGTCAATTGTGAATTAACATGTATGCATTTAATATCTATTTTGAGGTGTTATCTGTATAATGTTTCAATGTGTTTCAAGCACTTTATTGACATTTGTGCTACATTTTGTTATAGTTTACTGAGCTAAAACTAATTGGTGTTTAACAGTTATATTGAAAAAGTTTTATATGTTTTAGTGAATTACAGTGTACGTTATTGTAACTTTTATAAGCCTTGTACCCTACAAAACCATTTCCTGTAGATCTGTTGTGTAAAATGTGGTACTGTTGTAAAATGGAATTACACTAAAGTTCTCAGTGAGGAAACACCTGCGCATCACTTTTGTGATTATTTCTCCCCTTTTTCAGGGGCGTAACACAGGCGCAGGGCGTCTGTGACCACGTTACACGTGTTTCACCACACAGATGGATTTTAAAAAACATATTCATTAAAGCCGTGATGGATGTCAGCTGTAAAACGGTCTCTTAGCACAGATTCAGTCACTTTTATGAGTTGAGAACAATATGCAGAGTTATAACGCAGCAACCAGAAGGCCGAATTACATTCAATGCGAACGCATACTGTCACATTGTTCATTCATCCGCCTGTCCTCGGGGCCTCAGTGTCACCTTTGGTGTAAAATAGATTTCACAGTTTCTTTCTTCATACACCTCTCTCTCGCCTCTACCTCTAGCTATGTCTCCATTTTTTCTCCCACATACTGTTCCCCTTCTGTTCTCTTTTCTTCTCCCCTCTCTCTCTCTCGCTCTCTCTCTCTCTCTCCTCATTAGGTTTGTGGAACTCTCTTAATGCAGCATGACTGTATAAACAGAGCTTGCATAAACTAATGGGCCACTGCAAACTCATCTACTCCCTCAATGACTTTTCTTTTCTTCTGTACATGTTCATTTCATCGCACACCTCTCATAATGCCTCCTGTTAGCTCCTAGACCACACGTGTCAAACTCAAGGCCTCGCAAATTTCGATCTGGCCTGCATGTCAATTTAGGTTCACAATAACTATTGGCCCCAAGGGCGTAAATCCCACCCCTAGAAAACCATGC